>NC_052146.1:36388381-36486658 GCF_902713615.1 Scyliorhinus canicula | reverse complement strand
GACGCCCCTGGGCTTGTACCCTGGTAAGAGATAGGGCCCGTTTTGGCGAAAGATTACGCCAGGGACCCACTGGGCACCATCAGCAAAATTCCGACCGAACACTGGGTCACCGGGCTGTAACCTGCCGAACGGCCGATGCCGAGAAAAACCATGTCCCTGCCGTTCTTGTGTGCGGCGTACTTTTGCGCCAATGTCCGGGAAAACCATGCTAAGGCGGGGTGTGAAGTCTCCAGCCCATAGGAGTTCTGCGGGAGCTACCCCAGTCACCGCATGGGGGGTGGTCCTATATGAAAACAAAACCGAGCCAGTCTCGTGTCCATCGACCCGGAAAGCTGCTTCTTTAGGCCTCGTTTGAATGTCTGCACTGCGCGCTCCACCAACCCATTTGAAGCTGGGTGGTATGGGGCAGTGCGGATATGGCGTATGCCGTTCACCTTCATGAACCTTGCAAACTCCTCACTTGTGAACGGAGTGCCATTGTCCGTGACCAGCACCTCGGGGAGGCCATGCGTATTGAAAGACAAGCTCATCTTCTTGACTGTTGCACAGGACATTGTGCCTCCCATCTTATGCACCTCTAGCCATTTAGACTGGGCGTCGATTAATAGCAGGAACATGCGGCGCGATTCTCCCAGAGAGGGAGAAATCGTAAGGCCGGGAACCGATTCTAGTATGCCGCCGCCGTAAACTCCGGCATCGCGGCCTTAACGAATTTCGTTAAGCCCGCTTGCCAGAGTTTGCGCCAGCTGACGTGTCACATGACGTCAGCCGTGCATGTGCGGATTGGAAGACTCCAACCCGCGCATGCGCGGATGACGTCATCGCGCATTTGCGCGAAACCCGCGCATGCGCGGGCCGGGATGCCCCTCAGCCGCCCCGCGAAGTGATACAGCGGGGGCGGCGGAAGGACAAAGACGTGCGCGGGTATCGGACCCGCTGCCCGCGATCGGTGCCCACCGATCGCGGGCCCATGGCACCCTTGGCACGGCCGTGGTACTGCCGTGCCAATCGGTGCCATGGTTGCCAAGATCCGAACTTTACGGCCGTTTTTACGAACGGCCAGACCAGGTGTGTTTGCCGTTCGTAAAAACAGCCGTAAAGGGCTTGGAACTCGGCCCATCGGCCAGCTGAGAATCGCTGCTGGCCGTTATAAAAACGGCGGCCAGCGATTCGTATCGGGAGTCAGGCGTCAGGACTAGTGTGGCCGTAAAATTTTACGAACCCCGCTATTCTCCGCACCGTTGTGAGTGCGGAGAATTGCACCCAAGGATCCTTGAAAAGGGCCGGCGAAATCCGCATGCAATCGTGCCCAAGGCTGCCCTGGCCATTCGCAGTGATGTAGGGGCGCGGCCGGCGGAAGCTTCTGATGCTCCTGGCAAATGGAGCAGTTTTGGGCCACCTCCTCAATGTCGGTGTCGAGTCCTGGCCACCAGACATAACTTCATTTTGGTCACACCTGGATGCCCATTGTGCAAGTCTCTCAGTATCAGCTCCTGTCCTTTTTCCGGGACAATCACACGCGTCCCCCACAAAAGGATGCCGTCTTCCACGCTGAATTCGGACAGCTTGGAGGAAAATGCCCGCAGCTCACCTGGGAGCTGTCTATGCTGCCCACCATACAGGACTATGTGCCGAACCTTTGACAGGACTGGCTCCGTCTGGGTCCACTCATGGATCTGTGATGCGTGACAGGCAAAGTGTCCATAAAATTTAGGGTTGCAACCACCTCACCGGTCGTGGGGGTAGACATGGGGCCAGTCGATAAAGGCAATTGGCTCAGTGCGTCGGCATTCCCTATCTGGGTTCCTGGTTTGTGCTCCAGAGAATACTTGTATGCAGCGAGCAACAAAGCCCAGCGCTGGATCCGTGTGGAAGCAATGGGCGGTATTGGCTTATCCTCTCTGAAAAGTCCCAGCAGAGGCTTATGATCAGTCACGATAGTGAAGTGGCGGTCATATACGTACTGGTGGAAACGTTTCATCGCAAAGACCACTGCCAGGCCCTCCTTCTCGATCTGCGTGTACTTTTGTTCCGCTGCAGTCAATGTGCGGGAGACGAAAGCTATCGGCCGCTCGGCCCCGTTCTCCATCTTGTGGGACAGGACGGCCCCAATACCATACGGGGATGCA
The DNA here is from genome assembly GCF_902713615.1 of Scyliorhinus canicula. Lineage (NCBI taxonomy): Eukaryota > Metazoa > Chordata > Chondrichthyes > Carcharhiniformes > Scyliorhinidae > Scyliorhinus > Scyliorhinus canicula. The sequence continues at coordinate 36,484,529 of NC_052146.1, read as the reverse complement.
TCACATGTGACAAGCAAAGGCTTTTCAGGATCATAGTGGGTTAGTAACCCAGACAACGACAATTGTTGTTTTACCCGCCGGAAAGCGGTTTCTTGCGGCTGACCCCAAACCCAGATGTGATTCTTCTTTAGCAGAAGGTGCAACGGGGCCAGCGTAGTTGCAGATTGGGGAGGAACTTTCCATAATAGTTTACGAGGCCGAGAAACGAACGAAGAAGCAAAGTGTCAGTCGGGGCGGGGTGCAAACTTTCGCAGTCCAGTGGAGGCAGTGGGCAGAGGAGCAGCAGGCGACCCTTCTGCGCTACTTTACGGAGCTGAAAGTGGAGTTGCTGGACTCTGAAGGTTACGACAAGTAAGCTGCTGGAGACCCAGACAACCCAGGGTGCAGCGATCCGTGAGTTGCAGCAGCAGGCCTCTGAGCGCGAGGATGAGGTCTTGGCCCTCGTGAGGAAGGTGGAGATGCACAAGGCGCTCCACAAAAAGTTGCTGGATCGCTTTGAGGAGATGGAGTTTCGGTCAAGGAGGAAGAACTTGCGGATCCTGGGCCTCGCGGAGGGGCCGGACCAGCCGGCCTATGTGGCCGCGATGCTGAACTCGCTGGTGGGGGCAGGATCTTTCCATCTGCCCCTGGAGCTGGAGGGGGCCCACAGAGTACTGGCCAGGCGGCCTAAGGCGAATGAACCCCTGCGGGCGGTGCTGGTGCGGTTCCATCGGTTCAGTGACCGGGAGTGTGTTCTGCGATGGGCCAAGAAGGTGAGGAGCAGCAAGTGGGAGAATTCGGTAGTGCGCATCTACCAGGACTGGAGTGCGGAGATGGCCAAGCGGAGAGCCGGGTTTAACCGGACGAAGGCGGTACTTCACAGCAGGCAGGTGAAATTCGGCATGTTGCCCCCTGCGCGCTTGTGGGTCACCTACAAGGACCGGCATCACTACTTTGAGTCCCTGGAGGAAGCGTGGGCCTTTGTGCAGGCTGAAAAGTTGGACTCTAACTAGGGATCGGGGACTGTGGGGTGTTTTTTGTATCACTGCTTATGCTGTTGCTGGCTATTCGGTTTGTTTTTTCCCGCTTTCGGATTACGTTGGTTATGGTTTTGTGTTTTAAGGGGGGTGTTGGGGTCTGCGGTTGTTCTGTTTTTGTTTGTACGGGGTTGGTGGATAGGTTGGGACTGCTGTTTGGGAGCTGCGTTGAGGGGGTGGGGCAGTGTGAAAGCGCGGGCTTTCCTCTGGTTTCCGGCGCTGCGGGATGAGGGGGGTGGAGCTGGAGGCAAGGGGCGTGGATGTCAGTTCCGTTTTCCCGCGCTGGAGCAGTGCCAAGGAGCTGCTGCGGGGGGGGAAGGGGGGGGGATTGTGACCCCATATCGGGAGGGGTCAGAGTTAGGGCGCGAGCTGCCGGGGTCAGCAGATGTCAGCTTGCTCACGGGAGTACTATGGAAGGAGCGTCGCGGCTAGGAGGGGTCCTAGCCTTGGGGGGGGGGGGGGGGGGGGGGGGGGGGGGGGGGGGTACCGGGTGTTGCTGCTGGATTGGCCAGGGAGGAGCTTGTGCGGGTCGGGGGGAGGTTCTATCGCCGTGGGAAACGGGCCGAGTGGGGGGTGCTGGCCAGGGGCGAGCAGTCGATGGGCTATGGCTAGATGACGGGGGAGGGGGGCAGGGTGCCCCCTGATCCGGCTGATCACGTGGAACGTGCGGGAGTTGAATGGGCCGGTGAAGTGGGCCCGGGTGTTTTCGCATCTGAAGGGGCTGAAGGCGGACGTGGCCATGCTTCAGGAGACTCACCTGAAGGTGGCGGACCAGGTTCGTCTGAGGAAGGGGTGGGTGGGGCAAGGTTGTCATTCAGGGCTCGACGCGAAGAACCAGGGGTGGCAATCCTGGTGGGGAAGAGGGTGGCATTTGAGGCGTTTGAGGTGGTGGCTGATAGTGGTGGCAGATATGTGATGGTGAGCGGTAAGCTGCAGGGGGAGAGGGTGGTGTTGGTAAATGTGTATGCCCCAAATTGGGATGATGCTGGTTTCATGAGGCGTATATTGGGCCGCATTCCTGACCTGGAGGCGGGGGGCCTGATCATGGGGGGGGGGGGACTTCAATACGGTGCTGGATCCCCCACTGGATCGTTCTAGTTCTGGGACGGGCAGGAGGCCGGCGGCGGCCAAGGTGTTGAGGGGGTTTATGGACCAGATGGGAGGGGTGGATCTCTGGAGGTTTGGGAGGCCGAGGGCTCGGGAGTACTCTTTCTTCTCCCACGTGCACACGGTTTATTCCCGCATTGATTTTTTTTGTCCTGAGTAGGGGGCTGGTCCCGAGGGTGGAGGAGGCCGAATATTCGGCTATAGAAATTTCGGACCATGCTCCGCATTGGGTGGATCTGGAAATGGGGGAGGTGCGGGACCAGCACCCGCTTTGGCGTCTGGACGTGGGGTTGTTGGCTGATGAGGAGGTGTGTAGGAGGGTCCGGGGATGTATTGAGAGGTACCTCGAGGCCAATGATACTGGGGAGGTCCGGGTGGGGATGGTGTGGGAGGCTCTGAAGGCAGTGATTAGGGGGGAGCTGATCTCCATCCTAGCCCATAGGGAGAGGGGGGAGAGGGAGAGACTGGTGGGGGAGCTGCTAATGTAGATAGGAGGTATGCGGAGGCCCCGGAGGATGGATTGCTGAGGGAGCGGCATAGCTTGCAGGCCAAGTTTGATTTATTGACCACCAGAAAGGCGGAGACACAGTGGAGGAAGGCGCAGGGAGCGGTCTATGAACATGGAGAGAAGGCAAGCATGATGCTGGCGCATCAGCTTCGCAAGCGGGACGCGGCTAGGGAGATTGGTGGAGTGAAGGATAGGGGTGGGAATGTGGTGCGGCAGGGGGCAGAGGTCAATGGGGTCTTTAGGGACTTCTACAGGGAGCTGTACCGGTTGGAGCCGCCGGTGGTGGGAGGGGGAATGGAGAGCTTTTTGGACAGGCTCCGATTTCCAAGGGTGCAGGAGGAGCAGGTGGAGGGACTGGGGCCGTTTATTGAGTTTGAGGAGCTGGTTAGAGGGATTGGCCACATGCAGTCGGGGAAGGCGCCGGGACCGGATGGGTTTCCGGTTGAATTTTATAAAAAATACGCGGACCTATTGGGCCCCCTGTTGGTTCGGACCTTTAACGAGGCATGGGAGGGGGGAGTTTTGCCCCCGACGATGTCACGGGCACTAATTTCCCTGATCCTGAAGCGAGATAAAGACCCCTTACAGTGTGGATCATATAGGCCAATTTCACTGCTTAATGTGGACGCCAAGTTGCTGGCGAAGATCTTGGCCACTAGAATAGAGGACTGTGTGCCGGGGGTGAAACATGAAGATCAGACGGGTTTTGTGAAGGGGAGGCAACTGAACACTAACGTGCGAAGGCTGCTAAATGTGATAATGATGCCGGCGGTAGAAGGAGAGGCGGAGATTGTGGGGGCATTGGATGCGGAGAAGGCCTTTGACAGGGTTGATTGGGGGTACTTGTGGGAGGTGTTAGAGAGGTTCGGGTTTTGGGGAGGGGTTTATTAAATGGGTGAGGTTGCTGTATGAGGCCCCGATGGCGAGTGTAGCGACAAATGGGAGGAGGTCCGAGTACTTCAGGCTCTACCGTGGGACGAGGCAGGGGTGCCCCCTGTCCCCCTTGCTTTTTGCGTTGGCATTTGAGCCTCTGGCCATGGCGCTCAGGGAGTCGGGGAGGTGGAGGGGTTTGGTGCGAGGGGGGGAGGAGCACCGAGTGTCGCTTTATGCAGATGACTTGCTGCTGTATGTCGGTGTTTTGACCCGGTGGGGGAAATGCCGGAGATGATGGAGATTCTTGCTGAGTTTGGGAGTTTCTCGGGCTATAAGTTGAACCTGGGCAAGAGTGAGCTGTTTGTTGTACACCCGGGAGATCAGGAGGAGGGGATCGGTAGGCTCCCGCTAAAAAGGACAGGGAGGAGTTTTAGGTACCTGGGGGTTCAGGTGGCTAGGAGTTGGGGGACTTTGCATAAGCTTAATTTTATTAGGTTGGTGGAGCAGATGGAGGGGGAGTTTAAAAGGTGGGACATGCTGCCGCTGTCGTTGGCGGGTAGAGTACAGTCCGTAAAAATTACGGTGCTCCCGAGGTTTTTGTTTTTGTTTCAGTGCCTCGCCATTTTCATTTCGAGGGCCTTTTTTAGGAGGGTGAACAGCAGCATTCTGGGATTTGTTTGGGCGCACGGGACTCCTAGGGTAAGGAGGATCTTTTTGGAGCGGGGCAGGGATAGAGGGGGGCTGGCGCTGCCCAACCTCTCTGGGTACTATTGGGCGGCTAATGTCTCGATGATTCGCAAGTGGGTAATGGAGGTGGAAGGGGGCAGCATGGAAATGGATGGAGATGGCATCCTGTGGAGGCACAAGCCTGAAGGCACTGGTAACGGCGCCATTGCTGCTCCCTCCAACGAGGTACACTACGAGCCCGTTGGTGGCGGCTACCCTCAAGATTTGTGTCAGTGGAGGTGACACAGGGGGGGCTCGGTGGAGGCCCCGCTGCGGGGGAACCACCAGTTTGTCCCAGGGAACATTGATGGCGGGTTCCTGGGGTGGCACAGGGCGGGCATTAGGAAGTTGGGAGACCTGTTCATTGATGGGAGGTTTGCGAGCCTGGGTGAGCTGGAGGAGAAGTTTGAGCTCCCCCCCGGAATATGTTCAGGTACCTTCAGGTCAAGGCGGCAGGTGGAGAGGTTCCCTTCGCTGCCCCCGTGGGGGGTAAGGGATAGGGTGCTTTCGGGGGTGTGGGTCGGGGATGGGAAGGTGTCTGACATCTACCAGGTGATGCAGGAGGTGGAGGAGGTGTCGGTAGAGGAGCTGAAGGCTAAATGGGAAGTGGAGCTGGGGGAGCAGATTGAGGAAGGGACATGGGCGGACGCCCTGGAGAGGGTGAACTCCTCCTCTTCATGTGCGAGGCTTAGCCTTATCCAGTTCAAGGTACTGCACAGGGCTCATATGTCCGGGACGAGGATGAGCAGGTTTTTTGGGGGTGAGGACAGGTGCAGTAGGTGCTCGGGGAACCCAGCGAACCATGCCCATATGTTTTGGGCATGCCCGGCACTGGGGGAATTCTGGCAGGGGGTGGCGAGGACGGTGTCGAGGGTGGTAGAGTCCAGGGTCAAGCCAGGCTGGGGACTCACGATATTTGGGGTTGGGGTGGAGCCGGGAGTGCAGGAGGCGAAAGAGGCCAGTGTTTTGGCCTTTGCGTCCCTAGTAGCCCGGCAGAGGATCTTGTTGCAGTGGAAGGATGCGAGACCCCCAAGCGTGGAGACCTGGACCAATGACATGGCGGGATTCATTAAGCTGGAGAAGGTCAAATTCACCCTGAGGGGGTCGGTACAAGGGTTCTTTAGGCGGTGGCAGCCTTTCCTCAACTTTCTGGCTCAAAGATAGGGAACTAGGTCAGCGGCAGCAGCAACCCGGGGGGGAAAAGGGGGGGTTTCAGGGGGGCATTGTTTATGTTAATTTAATTTATTGTTAATTTATTTTGTTGTTTATTGGGTTTGGGGGGGGTTCGCTATATGCGTTGTTATGGGTGCCGGGGGGTGTTTATTATTGTTATTATTATTGTTCTGTTGTTATACATTTTTCAAAAATCTCAATAAAATTATTTTAAAAAAAAAGAAAAGTCACCGTTGGCTCAGCTAACAACTTTCTCTGGGTGGCCGCATTGTTAATACCGCAAACCAAACGGTCGCGTAACATTTCTGACAAGGTCTCACCATAGTCACAGTACTCCGCAATCCTGCATAGCCTGGATAGAAAGTCGGCAAGGGATTCTCCTGGGGTCCTCTCAGCGGTATTAAACCGGTAACGTTGGACTATCGTGGATGGGATTGGGTTAAAATGTTGCCCCACTAAGTTCACAAGTTCATCAAACATTTTGGTGTCCGGCTCAGCTGGGTACGTAAGGCTCCTAATCACCCCAAACGTATGCGGCCCACAGGCGGTGAGCAATATGACCACCTGGCGCTCGTTGTCAGTGAGGTTGTTTGCCCGGAAATAGTAACGCATCCTTTGTGCGTACTGGTTCCAGCTTTCCAGCGCAGCATCAAAAACATCCAAACGTCCATACAGAGGCATGGTGTAATAGAAAACAACTTCCAACCCATGTCCAACAAAAATCCAGGGAGGTGGCTTCAGCAGTGTAGACTTTTCACTTTAACCCTCGTCGTCAGTTTTGTGAGGGCCACGAAGAATCCAGCACGAGTTTTCAGGATACAAAGAAATAACATTTATTTACAAATTAACATATATATACAACAGCAGCAACAACTTCTCTTGCTGCCAACTCCTCTCTGGTTCCAAACTTGCCAGCTCTATTTATGCAGGGAGTCTGCTAATGATTTCTCCGCCCCCCCTCATTGGGGAAGCTCATACTTCCACAGGATTGTGGGATTGTCATTAGTCCCTAGCCGGTGGTAAGCAGGCAGGTTATAACACTCACCTAATATCCAAAGACAAATTTAAACATTCTTTTCCTGAGAGGTAATTCTGGTCAATTCATGGCCAAATTTGGAATTCAATTCATGACTAGAGCCTGCAGAATGAAAATCGTAATTGATTTAGAATTAAACAAAAGGCCCTGAATTTCCTCAGGGCTGGCAGCATTCCTGCTGCGTAATCTCAGTCAGGTGAAGACAGGAAATGGGCAGGGATAGAGTGGGGAAGTGCCGGGCAAGGTCATTTTCCTTTTGCCGGGGGTGATGAAATAATCCCTGAAGCTATGTGAGAAAAAGATGAAAAGCCATTGTGATAACCCGTTGCCCCCACCTGCATTGCTAGTTGCCAAGGCACCAGAATTCAGTCCAGTGGAGCAGCATTAATGGTTCCTTACAGGAATGTTCTAGGCCAGGTTGATAGCCTGGAGCACTGTGGTGAACCACTGTACACCTGTATTAGGGGATGTAAGGTAGGACCTGTACTACAGGTTCGCCAATAGCCCCTGCCGGCTGGCTCCGCCCAGTAGGAGCTGTATAAATATGCGTGTCCTCCATTGAACTGCCATTTCGGCAGTTGCAACAGGAGGCCACGCATCTGACGGCAATAAAGCCACAGTTGTACCCAACCTTAGTCTTTGTGCAATTGATCGTGCATCAATTTATTGCAGTCAGATTTTCAACAAGATGGATATCAGAATCAAACCAGATCGCCTGCAGCTGGAACCGCACACGTCCGACGCCAGAAAGAACTTTAATCACTGGCTAGCTTGCTTCAAGACTTGCATCAATGCAGCGAACCCCACACCGACGGAGGCTCAGAAGATACAGGTCCTGTATTCTAGGCAGAACTCAAGCGTGTTCCCGTTGATCCAGGACGTCATGGCACTCCTAAAAGTGAACTACATGCAGAAAGCGAACACGCTCTTCGCCAGGCACGTATTCGCCACTCGCGCTCAACTCCCTGGTGAGTCCATCGAAGACTTCTGGCGGGCTCTAATCCCACATGTCTGGGACTGTGACTGTCAGGCCGTTACGGCCACTGAACATTCTAATCTCCTCATGCGCGATGCATTCGTAACGGGAATTGGGTCAGACCTCATCCAACAACGACTGCTGGAAGGGACCACGCTCGACCTAGCGGCAACAAAAACATTAGCGCTCTCCATGACGGTCGCCTCCTGTAATGTTCAGGCCTACCCCTCTCACCGCGCGGCCCACCCCTCCTATCCCTCCTGGACCCCGCAAATGAACCCCCCGCCAGCTGGGACCCTGCCTAGCCAATACGCCTGCGCCACATGCCAGTTCGCGCACCCCGGGGGTCCCTGCTGCTACTTCTGCAGCCAACAGAATCACCCCCGCAAACGCTGCCCGGCCCGCAAGACTTGCAAGTCTTGTAACAAAAAGGGTCACTTCGCCGCAGTGTGCCAGGCCTGCGCAATCGCCGCTATCGCCCCCTCCCCCTGCCAAATGCACAATGGGTGCCACCATCTTCTCCTCCCGGGCCCACGTGCGGCCAGTGGGCCCCGTCATCTTCCTCCCCTCAATCCACGTGCGACTCAAGGGCGCCGCCATCTTGTCCAGCTCTGCTAACATGCGGCCCATGGGCACTGCAATCTTGTCCCGCCCCCGCAATGTGCGCCCCGTGGGCGCCACCATTGTGTTCCTCACAGGACCTCCGGACGCCGCCATCTTGTCTTCCCCATGGGGCAGGAACGGCAACGACATCCCACGACCTGGTCCGCCAACGCTCTCCATCTGGAACCTCTGACGATCACCCACAGCTCGCCTCGATGACGCTGGACCAGGCTCGTCCACACAACCTGGCCACCGCTTCGACAACGGTGAAAATCAATGGCCACGCGACCTCCTGCCTGCTGGACTCCGGGAGCACCAAAAGCTTCATACACCCGGATACGGTAAGGCGCTGCTCCCTCGCGGTCCACCCTGCCAATCAATGGATCTCCCTGGCCTCCGGATCCCATTCTGTCCCGATCCAAGGGTTCTGCATGGTCACTCTCACAGTCCAGGGTGTAGAATTCAGCGGTTTCCATCTCTACGTCCTTCGTAATCTCTGAGCTGCACTATTGCTGGGCCTGGATTTTCAGTGCAATCTCCAGAGCCTCATCCTCAAATTCGGCAGACCCCTACCTCCACTCACCGTTTGCGGCCTCGTGACCCTCAAGGTTGACCCCCCCCCCCCTCTTTGCCAATTTAACTTCCGATTGCAAACCCGTTGCCACCAGGAGCAGACGGTACAGCGCCCAGGACAAGGCCTTCATCAGGTCCGAGGTCCAGAGGCTGCTTCGGGAGGTATCATCGAGGCCAGCAACAGCCCTTGGAGAGCCCAGGTGGTAGTAGTTAAAACTGGGGAGAAACACTGGATGGTCGTGGACTACAGCCAGACCATCAATCGGTACACGCAGCTCGACCCGTACCCACTCCCACGCATATCTGATATGGTCAATCAGATTGCACAGTACCGGGTCTTCTCAACAATTGACCTGAAATCCGCCTACCACCAGCTCCCCATCCGTAAATCGGACCGTCCACACACTGCCTTCGAGGCGGACGGTCAGCTCTATAACTTTCTTAAGGTTCCCTTTGGCATCACTAAAGGGGTCTCGGTCTACCAAAGGGAGATAGACCGAATGGTCGACTGGTACGGCTTCCGGGCCACATTTCTGTACTTAGATAATGTCACCATCTGCGACCATGACCAGGAGGTCCATGATGCCAACCTCGCTAAATTCCTCCGCACCTCCACTCTTCTCAACCTTACGTATAATACAAAGAAGTGTGTGTTCAGCACGACCCGCCTAGCCATCCTCGGCTATGTAGTCCAGAATGGACTACTAGGGCCCGATCCCGACCACATGCGCCCCCTCATGGAGTTCCACTCCCCCACTGCCCCAAGGCCCTCAAACGCTGCCTGGGGTTCTTTTCCTACTACGCTCAGTGGGGCCCAAACTATGCGAACAAGGCCCGCCCACTCATACAGTCCACCCAATTTCCCCTCGCGGCCGAGGCACAACAGGCCTTTGCCCGTATCAGAGCAGACAAAGCCAAGGCCAGGATGCACGCAGTAGTTGAGACACTGCCCTTCCAAATAGAAAGCGACACTTCAGATGTCGCCCTTGCCGCCACTCTAAATCAGGCAGACAGGCCCGTGGCATTCTTTTCCTGCACCCCTCATGCTTCAGAAATTCAGCACTCATCCGTCGAAAAAGAGGCCCAGGCCATCGTTGAAGCTGTGCGGCATTGGAGGCATTACCTGGCCGGCAGGAGATTCACTCTCCTCACTGACCAACGGTCGGTAGCCTTCATGTTCAACAACACGCAGCGGGGCAAGATCAAAAATGATAAGATATTGCAGTGGAGAATCGAGCTTTCCACCTATAATTATGAGATCTTGTATCGCCCCGGCAAGCTCAACGAGCCCCTAGACGCCCTCTCTCGAGGTACATGTGCCAGCGCACAAGTAGACCAGCTCCGTGCCCTGCACGACAGCCTTTGCCACCCAGGGGTCACTCGGTTGTACCACCTTGTCAAAGCCCGCAATCTTCCCAACTCCGTCGAGGGAGTACGGACAGTCACCAGAGACTGCCAGGTCTGTGCGGAGTGCAAGCGCACTTCTACCGGCCAGACCGTGCGCGCCTGGTGAGAGCGTCCCGCCCCTTTGAACGCCACAGCGTGGATTTCAAAGGGCCCCTCCACTCCACCGACCACAACACATATATCCTCAGTGTGGTCGATGAGTTCTCCAGGTTCCCCTTCGCCATCCCATGCCCGGATATGACATCTGCCACCGTCACCAAGGGCCTCAACTCCATCTTCGCTCTGTTCGGTTTCCCCGACTACATCCACAGCAACAGGGGATCCTCATTCATGAGCGATGAGCTGCGTCAGTTCCTGCTGAGCAGGGGTATCGCCTCCAGCAGGACGATCAGCTACAATCCCCAGGGAAACGGGCAGGTAGAGAGCGATAACGGGACAGTATGGGGGGCCGTCCAGCTGGCCCTACGGTCCAGAAACCTCCTAGCCTCCCACTGGCAGGAGGTCCTACACTTCATCCGGTCACTACTGTGCACCACAATGAATAACACATCCCATGAACATCTTTTTGCCTTCCCCAGGAAGTCCACATCCGGGGTGTCGCTCCCGACTTGGCTCGCAGCTCCAGAACCGGTCCTGCTCCGTAGGCACGTCCGACCCCACAAGGCGGACCCGTTGGTGGACAGGGTACACTTGCTCCACGCCAACCCCCAGTATGCCTACGTGGAGTTCCCCAACAGCCGCCAAGATACTGTCTCCCTCAGGGACCTGGCACCGTCAGGTTCCAACCAAACACACTTCCCCACCCAGACGCCATCCTCCTGTCCCCCAGCGCTCCCAACATTAACCCCACCAGGCCCATCCCTCCTTCCCCTGTCCACGCAAGAGGACAAAGAAAATTTCGGCACGCTCCCGGAATCATCTGACAGCAGGCCAGCACCAGCACCGACAACGCTAACACCAGCACTGCCAGCACCGACATCACCGCCAGCGAATCGTCAAAGCACCGGATCGACTGAACCTCTAATGGGCACCGGACCGTCAAAAGGGGCATTTTTTTTCTTCCCCACGTCTTTCCTAAGACACTGTACATAATTCTCAATGCTGTATATAGTTCCACACCACCCCCACCGGACTCATTTTTAACAGGGGGTGAATGTGGTGAAGTACTGTACACCTGTATTAGGGGATGTAAGGTAGGACCTGTAGTACAGGTTCACCGTTAGCCCCTGCCGGCTGGCTCCGCCCACAAGGAGCCGTATAAATATGCGTGTCCTCCATTGATCTGCCATTTCGCCAGCTGCAGCAGGAGGCCACGCATCTGACTGCAATAAAGCCACAGTTGTACCCAACCTTAGTCTTTGTGCAATCGATCGTGCATCAAGCACCTCAGAAGATACAATGGCTCCTCAAGTGAAATCAACCCTATTACAAGGATGAACAATTTCTAACGTTGTTGAGAGTAGAATTACCACAGGGGTTTGCTCCTGATTTCTCGCCACTTACACAGTCTTTCTACTGAAGTGGAGATTGCAATAATCCTAATGGAAATGTTGCCTCAGATATTAAACCACCCTGCTTAGTTTTGTACACACACAGCTGGTAAATGCTGCATTTTCTTCCACCTTTTCCACTGGAAGCAAAATAATTCACCAATAGTTGTCAAACACCCGCTGGCTTAATCCACATGGTCTCATCCTGGAAATCGCAGCAGCGCCAGGCTCCGTTTCTCCGGTAGGAAACAATTCCCACTCTCTCATAGTTTCTGCGGCTCAACGGGATAATAGATATTTGGCCCGCTTTTTTTAAATATAAATTTAGAGTACCCAATTCATTAAGGGGCAATTTAGCATGGCCAATCCACCTAACCAGCACATCTTTGGGTTGGGGGGGGCGAAACCCACACAAACATGGGGAGAATGTGCAAACTCCACACGGACAGTGATCCAGAGCCGGGATTGGCCCACTTCTCTTAACAGCCTCATCAATTTTACTTTTATTGAATTCTCTTTCTTTCCTCTAGGCTTCCTCAAGCCAAATGCAATTCCTCGACGGACAGAGGAGAAAGGCATTGTCCTCTCAGGCCTCTGCTAATACTGCCCTTGAATCAGCCACTGGAAGATGTCCAGGAGTAGCAATGGGATGAGTGGGCCCTCTGACTTTCTTTTCCTCACTCTGTGGGATCGCCCGTCCTTGGCTTGACTGGCTGACTTCCCCTGGTCGCACAACTGCACAACGTGGGCAGCACGGTAGCATTGTGGTTAGCACTGTGGCTTCACAGCGCCAGGGTCCCAGGTTTGTTTCCCTGCTGGGTCACTGTCTGTGCGGAGTCTGCACGTTCTCCCCGTGTCTGCGAGGGTTTTCTCCTGGTGCTCCAGTTTCCTCCCACAGTCCAAAGACGTGCAGGTTAGGTGGATTGGCCATGATAAATTGCCCCTAGTGTCCAGAAAGGTTAGGAGGGGATATTGGGTTCGGGGGATAGGGTGGAAGTGAGGACTTAAGTGGGTCGGTGCAGACTCGATGGGCCGAATGGTCTCCTGCTGCACTGTATATTCTATGTTTCATGTAACTGAGATCAGAAGCTTGTTTTCTGGGAAGAAGATAAAAATCATAATCATATGATGACAGAGCGACATCTAAAAAAAATAGAAATCCAGATTGTTGACTGTGACCTGCACGCCAGTCAAATGAACACCACAGTGCTGAATATTAGATTCTACAGCCCTGCATAACATTGACAGCTATATATTTTTCTGACATAGCTTTTTGTTTTTTTCCAGACGAGTTGAATAATAAAGCAGCAGATGTTCCTTTTGTCATGGTACAGCCTTTGAAGTTTCCTTTTCCTGAACAAGGGCTTATTTCACCGGTGGGAATCAGTCCATCTCCAGTACACAGTAACAGTCCATCTCCAGTACACAGTAACAGTCCATCTCCAGTACACAGTAACAGTCCATTTAAAAAGACTGCAGGTTTTTTTTTTACATTATTAAAAATGTAAGTTAGTTTAGAATTAGGAAATGTGTATGTATTAAATAAGGAAAATACATTATATAGTCTTGCCAGTTATTTTTAAAATTCCTAATTCTGGAAAAAATATATAATGTGTCTTCCATATTTAATATATACAGATTTCCAATTTTCTCAGGTCCAAAGAATTGGAGAAAGATTTTTAGATAAGTATTAAGAGATTGTTTTTACAAAGTTCTGATTGAGTGCCGAGCATCACTCGAGGGGCGTGCAGATCAGTGAACAGGCCCTGTAATGTGACTGACCTCACTCCAAATCACATTCCTGGCTGCTAAAGTTCCACAGTTGGAATTGAAGCCCCTTTAAATAATTCCAACTCTCAAGGTTTTTTTTTTAAATGTAATTTTGATTTGATATATTATTGGCACATGTATTAGTACACGGTGAAAAGTATTGTTTCTTGCATGCTGTACAGACAACGCATACCGTATAGGGAAGGCAGAATATAATGTTACAGTTATAACTAGGGTGTAGAGAAAATATCAACTTAATACGAGGCAGGTCCATTCAAAAGTCCGATGGCAGCAGGGAAGATTCTGTTTTTGAGGCGGTTGGCATGTGACCTCAAACTTGAGTATTTTTTTCCTGACGGAAGAGGATGGGAAGAAAGTATGTCCGGGGTGCGTGGGGTCCTTAATTATGCTGGCTGCCTTTCTGAGGCAGCGGGAATTGTAGACAGTCAATGGATGAGAGGCTGGTTTGTGTGATGGATTGGGCTACATTCACGACCTTTTGTACTTTCCTGCGGTCTTGGGAAAAGCAGGATCCATACCAAGCTGTGATACAACCAGAAAGAATGCTTTAGAGTACCCAGTTCATTTTTTTCCAATTAAGGGGCAATTTAGCGTGGCCAATCCACCTATCCTGACAATCTTTTTTGGGTTGTGGGGGTGAGACCTACGCAGACACAGGGAGAATGTACAAACTCCACATGGGCAGTGACCTGGGGCCAGGATCAAACCTGCGTCCTTGGCGCCATGAGGCAGCAGTGTTAAACCAACTCTCAGGGTTAATAAATAGTCTTGGTTTAATTTCTAATGTTTGAGAACAGGAATAGGAGTGTTAGATCCAAATATCCAGATGCATAATTCAGGCCTCTTGTGCATCCTGATCCATTGCCCCGCCATTGACACCCATGTATTCTACTGTCCGTGTGGAGATTGCACATTCTCTCCGTGTCTGCATGGGTCTAGGCCCTACTTTCTGGAATTCCCTCTTTAAACCTCGTTAACTCTCTCTCCTTAAAACCCAACTCTGCCCAAACGTTTGAAAAACTGCCCTAATAATTCTTTACATGATTCAGTGTCAAATTTTGTTTAATAGCATCCTTGTGAAGAATCTTAAGACATTAAAGGAGCAATATAAATACAAGTTGTTGTTGGTTGAACAGCCACTGATCCCTTCCTTGTCAACCATGGTCTAGTTAGTAACTCTCTTGCCGCCGAGACAGAAGATTGCGTGTTCAAATCCAACTCCCGGGCATGACCCAGTGCAGTATTGTGGGAATGCTGTACTATTGGAGCTGCTGGCTTCTGAATGAGACATTACGCCGTCTGTCCTCTTTGGCGAGTGTAAAAGATCCCACATCACTATTTTGAAGAAGCGTCGGAGAATAATCCTCGTGTCCAGGCTAATATTTATCCCTCAATCAACATCTGTGTGCAACAGTGGCACAGTGGTTAGCACTGCTGCATCACAGCGCCAGGGACAAGAATCTGATTCCTGCCTTGGGTGACTGTGTAGAGTTTGCAAGTTTCCCCCGTGTCTGCATGGGTTTCCTCCGGGTGCTCCAGTTTCCTCCCATGCTCCAAAGATGTGCAGGTTAGGTGGGGTTTTGGGGATAGGATGGATTCAGAGGATCGGTGCAGGAGTCGGATGGCCTCCTTCTGTGCTGTAGGAATTTTATCACAAAAAACAGAATTTGTGGTTGTTATCATATTGCTGTTTGTGGGAGCTTGCTCTGTACAAATAGATTACTGTGTTTCCTACATTAAAATAGTGACTGCATGTCAAAAGTGATGTGTTGGGTAGGCTGGGTCTAGGTGGACTGCGTTTGATGCAGTGTAGCGAGAGACAGACTTTCAACACTCGATGAGATGCAACACGATTTTATTTAACAGCTAACTATTTACATATCCGACTGTGGGTTGACACTATGCTGACTTGACTGGAGACCTGATGCTAGCCTGACCAGACTTACTAGCTACCACATGGTGTTTGCCCTGGCTATGTTCACGAGCTCCGACTGTCTCAGAGGCTGGATCCCGAGAGAGCGGGAAAGCTGGTGCCCTCTGGCTTTATAGTGGTCGTGTCCTGTCTGGTGATTGGCTGCTGTGTTCTGTGTGCTTACTGGTCATCCTGTGTGTCAATCATTGCCTGTCTGCACTCCATTATATACATAGATGTATATTATGACAAAAAGTACGTCATTAGCCTGAACCCGAATGAGCAGGTTCCTCCCGGAGGTGGAATATAAATGCGAACGGTGCCAGAGGGTCCTGGCCAACCACACCCACATGTCCCAAACTTGCTGGGTTCTGACGTCCAAGGTTGTGGGGGGTAAGGGTGAAGCCATGCCCGATAGTGGCAATCTTCGGGGTATCGGAGCAGCCAGAACTATACATTGGGGAACGGGGCCGACACCCTAGCTTTTGTTTCCCTAATCGCACGCCGGAGAATCCTGCTCTGCTGGCCATCAGCAGCACCACCCAAAGCTGCAGACTGGCTCACTGACCTCTCGGAATTTCTCCACCTGGAGAAGATTAAGTACGCCATCCGAGGGTCAGAGGAAGGCTTCCTAAATACTTGGGGGCAGTTTGTAGGCCTGTTCCAAAACCTGCTGGAGGCCAACAAAGGAGTAAGTTAAGAATAGAAGACCAGGATAGATTATGAACCAAAGGACCGCGCACCCCCCCAGGCGTGGAGGAGAGGGGAGGTAGGGAGGGGGGGGGGGGGGGGCGTGCAAACGGAAGGAAGATGGGGAAACCACAAAATAAAAGAGCGGAGGGAGGAAGGGAGGGGGGCATAACCCCCCTCTCCCTGAAAATAAAAGCAAAGCACAGCTGAAACCAATGGGAGGAGGGAGAAGGGACATGATATGTACACAAGGGAGGGGGGCAAGGGGTGGGCGGGAGGGGGAAGGGACCATAGACCAATCCAGAGGCGGCAAAATGTTTTCTAGGGTCAATTAAAAGAAAGACAAAATGAACTTCTCTGTACAATAAAGTAAGCTAACGCGGGTAAGAAAAATGTGGGCCGGGATTCTCCCCTACCCGGCGGGGCAGGGGGTCCCAGCGTAGCGGAGTGGCGCCAACCAGTCCGGCGTCGGGCCTCCCCAAAGGTGCGGAATTGGCTAGGCCCGCGCCAGAGTGGTTGGCGCCACGCCGACTGACGCCAAAACCGGCGGCAACGGCCTTTGACGCCCGCTGCCCAGCGTCGGGGCTGGCCGAAAGGCCTTCGCCTGTTCGTGCATGCGCCGGAGCGTCAGCGGCCGCTGAAGTCACCACCGGCGCATGCGCGGTGGAGGGGGTCTCTTCCGCCTCCGCCATGGTGGAGGCCATGGTGACGGCGGAAGAAAAAGAGTGCCCCCACGTCACTGGCCTGCCCACCGATTGGTGGGCCCCGATTGCGGGCCATGCCACCGTGGGGGCACCCCCCAGAGTCCGATCACCCCGAGCCCCCCCCCTCCCCCCAGGACCCCGGGGGCCCGCTCGCGCCGCCACTCCCGGCGGCACCTGAGGTGCTCCAATTCCCGCCGGCGGGAGAGGCCTGTCAGCGGCGGGACTTCGGCTCATCGCGGGCCAGAGAATCGCCACGGGGGGCATGCCGATCGACGGGGCGCAATTCCCGCTCCCTCCGATTCCCGGGGGCGGAGAATTCCGGCCACGGCGGGGGCGGGATTTACGCCGGCCCCGGGCGATTCTCCGACCCTGCGGGGGTCGGAGAATTCTGCCCGTGATGTGTATATACAATTGTTTCTAAATATGATAAATGCCAATAAAAAGATTTCAAAAACAAAAAGTACGTCATTAGCTGCAAAGCATTTTGAGATGTCCGTGGTTGACAAAGGTGTTTTCAGAAACTAGCGGGATCCTAAAGTCCAAGTCCCTGGAGTGGAACTTGAACTCACAGTCGTCTATCCCAGCGGTGAGAAGGATACCATTGAGTCAGTGTTGGCACCTTAACTGATGCAGCTGATTAAGCTTTTTCTATAATTAGTACTTCAGAAGTTGAGTAAATGGAATTTACAACTGGTGCTCGAGGCAATTCAGGCTAACACGACCTACATTTAAAATTAGACAATTAGTCAAAGAGAGCTGCCAGTGCGGAGAACCCTCATGTTCCCATAGTGCATGCTATGTGGGCCAAAATCGATTCTCTTGCTCAAACACATTTCTATCACATTTATGACTTCAGCCTGCTGCAATATCCCACGAAGCCTATCGTAAGCTCAAGGAACAGCACCTTATCTTCCAATTAGGCATGTTACAGCCTTCCAAACACAAGATTACGTTTAACACCATGACCTCTGAACTCCATTTTGACTTTTTCCTCCAAGCTCCAGACTAAACCTTTCTCTCATGTTTTTGCTTTCCGTCAGTGCTCACCTTTCCTCTGCTATTAACACACTCTGCTATGTCACGTTCAGACTATGCTGACCATTATTCTGCTATTAATACCTACTCTGGACCCTTGTTTTGTGCCTTTAATATTATATTGATGCTTCCTTTGCCTTGTATTCCATGACATCTTTGTCTTTTAAGCTCCCTCTAACCTATCCCTGGCCTTCTCTTTTGCCCCACCTGCCCCCTCCCCTTTCTCAACAGCAGAAAACCCATCGCAATCCCAACTCTCTTCTGTTCTTAAGCAGAGTCATATTGCGATGAAAACATTCATTCTCTTTCTCGCCCCACAGATACTGCCAGACCTGCTGAGCTTTTCCAGCAATTTTTGATTCTCAGCGCACTGCACTTGCGCTAAGTAGCAGAAAATTGAGTCTCTGGAGCAGAGAATCCATTTGTTTGCACATCAGTGGGTTACATTTCCCAGCATTGAAGCTGGAGGGCGTGGAGTTTTTCGACTGCAATCTCCAGAATGTGGTCACCCAAGAAGCTACTCATTTCAGGAAAGGTGACTCTCCTTTTAAAGATTTCTTTACAGCTGCAACAAACTGTGGCTTCGCAGCTGCGCCAGGCGCATCCTGGACAATTGTATCGAACATATCTGTGGTATTGCTCGTCGAAGGTGAAAATGTAGACTAATTCCCTTCAGTAATCAGTAAAAGTAGGACTGTGCAAGGACACAGCAGGTCTGCCAGCCTGGGTGAAGAGTACAGATTCGGGTGTTAACCTCCCTCAGAATGATGAGCAAACTGTGCGATCTCAGGAAAAAAACAATGTGATACAGGACACTGCAGACTCAATGGAAACAGAATGATGAACTTCCCAAGCGAGTAAAGTCACTAACTGTCTACTCATATGATCTTGATCATGCCAGATTACAACACCTTTGAATGTATTCCCTGATTCTGGAATGAGTCCGGAATGCACTGCCTGTAAGTGCACTGGAGGCAGGTTCAATCGAGGCATTCAAGAGGGCAGTCGATGGTTATGTGAATAGAAACAATGTGCAGGGACACTGGGTTGAGGGGAATAACACTAAGTTATAATGTTCATTTGGACAGCCTATACAGACGCGATGGGCCAAATGGCCTCCTTCTGCACCGTCAACACTCGTGTGATATTCAGTCCTGATATTGTGCTACAGTCCATTGCTCAGTTTGCTCAGCACTTTGCAAAATTACAACTCCTCATCCAACACAAGAAGTATCATTACAAAGTGTTTATCAGCAATGCCAACATGATTATTGAGACCGCTACATATTTAAACACAACAATTGTGGTACATTAAAATAATCTGGGGGCGATTCTCCAATATTGGGTCTAAGTGTTCACGCCGTTGTGAACGCCGTCACGTTTCACGACACACGAACCGGGCCCGGGTACGGCCTCCTTACGCGGCGTCAAATGGGCACCGCGCCAACACACGCATGCACAGTTGGGCTGCGCCAACCTGCGCATGCATGGGGGACTTCTTTAGCGCCCCGGCCCCGACCAACATGGGGTTCAGGGGCCGGCCGCGCCAGGAAGTAAGCCTGGTGGGGGAGAGGCCGGCCCGCCGATCAGTGGGCCCCGATCGCGGGCCAGACCCCATCAGAGCCCCCCCCCCCCCCCCAGTGAAGGGGCCCACCTCCCCCACCCCCACAGGCCGCCTCCCGACCGTTCCCGCAGAGTTCCCGCCGGCAGCGACCCGGGGTGAACGGCGCCGGCGGGACTCTGTCGTATCGGCGTGGCCGCTCGGCCCATCCGGGCCGAAGAATCAGCGGCCCCGCCGATTCCAGCAGCCCGCGGTCGGTGCCGCGCCAAACGCGCCGACGCAAATGGCACCGATTATCCTCACATCGGGGAATCGCGCGCCGGCGTCGGGGCATCGTGGTGCGGCTGCTGCGATTCTCCAGCGCGGCACAGGGCTCGGAGAATCGCCCCCT
The DNA here is from genome assembly GCF_902713615.1 of Scyliorhinus canicula. Lineage (NCBI taxonomy): Eukaryota > Metazoa > Chordata > Chondrichthyes > Carcharhiniformes > Scyliorhinidae > Scyliorhinus > Scyliorhinus canicula. The sequence goes on along the minus strand of NC_052146.1, from coordinate 36,464,957 downwards.
CTGTTACTACTAAACACTGTCAAGCTGAAAACCCATCAGAATTAATCTACTTCCCTTAAATGAACTCTAATCTTCTGCCTTCTGTATCATTACATACTGCACCATGTTAAAATATTTACATTGTGCGTATATTTCTACAATGTTCAAAATGATTGTTTTGATTAGAGCGCCATCTTGTGATCGTGTGCTGTTAAACAGTAATGAACAACTGGTCAAATGTGCACCATATTGTAGTCGTTATGCAAGCCGAACAATAGCAAAGGAAATTTCAACCACCTGATAATCTGGTGTTCTGGAAAACTGTCCTTCATTGTATCATGGCTCACTGCCCAGTCTAGTAATAAGCCATGCAGAGGAGAAAGACCCGCAGTCAATTCCTGGTCTGTGTTGAGTTAGTTGATCTCAGCCAGGGCTGCAGTTAGTGTTCTGTAATGGGCCTCAGGCCCTCTAAGCTAGAGAAATAAATATCTAGCCAGGATTCCTCATCATAATGGTTACCCTTCAATTCCCACCACATGTGTGCATGTTGGATGAGAAGAGGATTAGGAATGGCTGTAATGGCTGCCCGTGATTGAATGGCCTGCTAACATTCACAGTCGAGGCTCATCTATGAAGAGCAATTCCTTTTGCATGATTCATTGGATCGCTGCCAACGCTATGAAACTACAGCTAAGTTAATATCAGTGATTCAGAAAAGGTGGTGTGAAAAAAGAGGAGTGCAATGGTGAAATAATTATGCCTTGACACTTAAAGTGTTGCTGCCATTATGAATCGTGGAATTGCATTTTCTCTCATTGTTTGGGTTATTTTTATGGTAATTTGTGAATATCTACTCCCTTTTATTTCTCAGACCCGACAGCACAAAAGGGAGGTTTGAAGAACTTTTATAGAACTCTGCTTTAGCCCCATTGTGTCCATGCCAGCACTCTACAAGAGGTCCACAGCTAGTCCCACTCACACACCCTTTCCCCGTAACCCATTAAATTTATTCCTCTTCAGGCGGCTATCCAATTCCCTAAATCCCTTCTGAAAGGCTCAACTGAATATGCCCCCATTGCACTCTCAGGTAGTGCTTTCCAGATCCTAACCATTCACTGTGTCAAAAATGTTTTCCTCAAGTTGCCGTTGGTTCTTTGGCCTTTTACCTTATGTCCTTATACCCCCTGGTTCTTCACCTTTCTGTCTATAGGATCAGTGTCTTCCCAGCTACTCTGTCCCGACCCCTTGCTAAGGAGGACAATTCTAGCGTCTCCAATCTATCCACATGATGAAGTTCTGCACCCCTGACACTGTTCTCCAAAATCTTTTCTGCACTGTTTCGAAAGCCTTCACATTATTCTTAAAATGCAGTGCCCAGGGCAGCACGGTGGTGCAGTGGGTTAGCCCTGTTGCCGCACGGCCCCGAGGTCCCAGGTACGATCCCAGTTCTAGGTCACTGTCCGTGTGGCGTTTGCACATTTATACCAAAGGCCTTTTTTCGGAAAGTGGACATGATCATTTCTGACTTTGTATGGGCAGGGAAGGTGCCGAGGGTGGGGAGGACCCTGCTACAGAGCAGAGACAGCAGGGAGGGCTGGCATTGGGCGACGAATGTGGACAAGGTGCGGCAGTGGTGGGAAGGAGAAGGGGTAGAGTGGGTTAGGATGGAGGAGGAATCTTGTAAGGGTTGAAAGTGGTGCATAGGGTACATATGACTCGGGTGAAAATGAGCGGGTTCTTTCAGGGGGTAGCAGATGAGTGTGAGTGGTGTGGGCGGGGCCAGCGAATCATGCTCACATGTTTGGCTTTGCGGAAAATTGGGAAGATTCTGAGCGGGAGTGTTTGCGGTCTTAGCCAGGATAGTGGAGGAGGTGGACCCTTTGGTGGTGATATTTGGGGTTTCAGAAAAGCCGGAGCTCAAGGAGAGGAGGAAGGCCAATGTCTTGATCTTCGCCTCTCTGAGTGCACGACGGTGCATTTTGCTGGAGTGGTGGTTGGCATCGCCACCGGGGTTAGCGGCTTGGCTGGGTGACCTGTACGACTTTTTGCGATTAGAGAAGATAAAGGATGAGTTAAGGGGATCTTCAGGGGGGTTTGAGGAAAGGTGGGGGATGTTTGTGACCGTGTTTGGGGGGGGGGGGGGGGGCTGAAATAGGGGGGAAATCTGTACAGACTGTATAGTTGATTGTTGGGAAGTATGTTTCCCGGGGTGTTTATTCGCTGTAACCTCTTTTGATACATGTTTGTAATAAAATACAATTTTCTTTTTAAAATACATACCGTTAAAGTATTCTGAATGATCTGAGTATCAGATGACAAGCAATTTGTTAATTCGCCAGTTCTGTTAAAGGAGGAAATTTAATTAGAGGTTAAAAATATGAATCAATTGACCAAAATCTCAAGATGGTATGAAGTTTACTTGCATGTTAATAAAGATGCCCTTAAAAAAGTAATTTCAATAGACTGCAAACACTATCTATAGTTTCCAAATATAAGCATTTGCGCAAAAAATTGATAAGTAAAGTAAACTACAAAATCATAGAAAAATGCTCATTTCCTAGGTAAAAATTTTGTTTATGATCTGCAGACTACATCCTGGTCCAAAAACGTCATGCCAGAACTTTGGAGTTCCACATTTCAGAAGTATCTGCTTTTGAAAATGAAAATGTAAAATGAAAATCGCTTATTGTCACGAGTAGGCTTCAATGAAGTTACTGTGAAAAGCCCCTAGTCGCCACATTCCGGCACCTGTCCGGGGAGGCTGGTACGGGAATCGAACTGTGCTGCTGGCCTGCTTGGTCTGCTTTAAAAGCCAGTGATTTAGCCCAGTGAGCTAAACCAGCCCCTTTTTGCTCCAAGTCTAAAAGTGGCATATATTGGAACTATATTACTTAACATTTAATTATGTAAAATAATTAGGGTAAATATTAAAAGTGAAGGATATATCTTCTCTTCACTCTTCGTGTTTCCCTCATGCTATATACTCCAGTCCGTCACCCTGTACTTAGGTTTTTGCCACTTCAAGTGTAATGTGTATTTTCTGTGGTCTTCAGAGCTTCTATCATTCTGGCTCTCAGGAGCTCAATACTATCACTGCATATACCACACACAGGCAGCCTGGCTGGAATCAGCATCTAGGATATGTAAACCTACCTTCAAATAAGCTTTCAACTATTGAAACAAATTCCTTTGATAGACCATCCGGAAGAAATTTCTGAAGTCAGATGACCGGCGTTTAATAGAATGAAACTTGGGATAAAGAGTATACTTAATTGAAATTATGTATGATTTTTGGGCTGCAGGTGGCACAGTGGTTAGCACTGCTGCCTCACGGCAGCGAGGTCCCAGGTTCGAATCCTGGCCTTGGGTCACTGTCCGTGTGGAGTTTGCACATTCTCCCAGTGTCTGTGTGGGTTTCGCCCCCACAACCCAGAGATGTGCAGGGTAGGTGGATTGGCCACGCTAAATTGCCCCTTAATTGGAAAAAGAAAAATATAATTGGCTACTCTGAATTTATTTTTTAAAATGCAGGGCCCAGAGCTGTACACAATATTTCAGTTGAGGCTAAAGCAGAGTTTTATAAAAGTTTTTCAAATCTCCCTTTCTTTGTACTTTACGCCTCTGTTTGGAAAGCCCAGGATCCAAATGCCTTGTTGATCCCTTTCTAACACTGCCTTGTCAACTTCAGAAATTTCATTTGCCAGTTTTTCCAAGTTCTAATTTGCCAGCATTTGCAAATTAAGCTGTTTTGCACTGCTGCGTGTAGCTAATCCTATCAGGAGATCCACTGCTATGGTGTGTCATGCTCAACTTCTTGCACCATCCTCACACATATCCACTCTAGGCTCATCTGCAACTGCTTTGTCACATCTGTCTTCTGACTATGCCTAGGCCACCCCCTCTTTCCACTGCCCTCCACTTTACCCTCCAGAGAAAACTGTCGCTTTTCAGCCCTGATGTCTCTCTGGATGTCACTTTTTCAAGTTCTTTTAGCTCTTGCAATTCCGAGCACCTCTTCATTTGTTGTGTGATCTGTATGTGGAATTTGAAGCATGTGGCTTAGGGCAGGGTTTCCCAGACCTGCCAACCGCCGAGATCGTCCAGTCCCACCAAAGGCCAATGAACATACACTGCACCGTTGAATTTCCCGCAGCAGGTCCTGCCACGGCAAGGCCAGAATCTCCCAGCCTTATAGTGCCCACATTTCAAAGGCCTCTACTTCCTCCCAGATTTTTATTTATTGTCCAGGTTGCTGAGACGTACAGAGAAGTGGATAGACTGCAGCATCTTCTGAGTTTTTATTTCCTTGTCACCAGGTTTCTTGTTGTTTACACATCCTCCATTTTCATGGAATTGCTTCCTTCTATCTCCATTCTTCTGATTGGCATCACAACGTGGAACATTAATTATGATGCATGAAAACGAGATGATTTAATGACCTCTGTTACGTTTTCATTGATTAAAAAAAAAATGTAGAGTACCCAGTTCATTTTTCCAATTAAGGGGCAATTTAGTGTGGCCAATTCACCTACCCTGCACATCTTTTGGGTTGTGGGGGCGAAACCCACGCAAACACGGGGAGAATGTGCAAACTCCACACGGACAGTGACCCAGGGCCGGGATTCGAACCTGGAACCTCAGCGCCATGAGGCTGCAGTGCTACCACTGCGCCACTGTGCTGCCCCAGGTTTTCATTAATGGTAACAAGCGACATCATCTGTTCAGACCCGGATAAGCGTAAAGAATATTTCACAGTTCATGAGCTTTGTCTTTTGGTGCAAACTCCTACTGCAGGAACAGATAGATACACACGTTTTCTCAAAATGTCATGTAAACTAAGCATTGAAGCCCAGCTTCCAAAAACCCCAAAATAATCACAATGTTTATGTGGCATTAAGCTCAAATGTTCAAACGTATATCTGAATACAGAAAAACAGACCTCAAGCGAGACTATTCATTGATGTAGTATGGTCGGAATTTGATTGAAATGAGAGGCAATGGTAAGTGTTTCATGTTCGCAGCTTTTCCCCTTACTTTACGATTCTACTTTAGGTTTTATTAACCTCATGCAATATGTATCTATTAATTAGTGTGAATATTTCAATTGGATTAGCATGATTAAGTTTTACTGATAATTCCCACCATGTACGTGCTGCATTTATTGATATCATCTGGGACTGTGATATGAGTTCAAGCCTGTGTCAGAAAGATAAAAACACTAAGGTCGGGAAAGCTCTCGGTTGTCAGATCGTGCACTTGTGCTGCACTTACCTTTGCAGGGGGGACTCAATTCTGAAACAAAGGTCTTTAAAAGTAACCAAATAATTTCAATAGCAGAGCTGATATTGAGTATTGGTTATTATTGCATGTTGACTCAGAGTCTGATGGCGTCAGAGGGAGTGCAGCATAGATTCACTCGAATACCTACACGACAGTGGGAAAATTACAAGGCGAGGGTAAACAAACCCAGGGTTGTATGTCCTTTGATTTGGAAAGTTAAAGGACGATTTGATCCAAGTTTTCAAGATATTCAGGGGAACAGATAGATAGAGAGAAACTATTTCTACTGGGAGGCATAGTCTAAACATTAGACCCAAACTTTTCAGGAGTAAAATTAGGCAACCACCTTCAATGCAAAAGGAAGTTGGCATGCTCTTCTGCAAACGGTGATTAATATCAGATCAATTGTTACATTTAAAACCAAGATTGATAGATTTTATTAACCAAAGGTATTATGGAGTAAAGTCACTGGTCTGCCATGATCTCATTGAGTGGAGGAAGAGGCTTGAGTGGATCCTAACCCATATTACAAATGTATTGGCTCATTTTCATTATGACAGTTAGAGAAGAATTGTTACACTTTGGAAACAATTATGGAAATGTCCTAGCAAGACACTCGGTTCAGCTCGCCAGTGACACCCGCATCCAATGAATGAATAAAGAAAGAAAAAGTACAGGTAAATAGCATTTTTTTTTCCTTTTTTAGATTAATGGGCAACAGACAATGGGCACAAAGTCCCACAGCGAGCGTGTTTAGTCACGTAATACCCAGCGCTCGCAGTGCCGAGAAACACAATACTATAAAACGGCACTTGCTTTAGATAGGGGGCTTCAGCAGGGAACACGCAGCCAAGACGGGACGTTAGAACAGAGGTTAGCACTGTTGATTCACAGCTCCAGGGTCCCACGTTTGATTCCCGGCTTGGGTCACTGTCTGTGCAGAGTCTGCACGTTCTCCCCGTGTCTCCGTAGGATTCCTCCGTGTGCTCCAGTTTCCTCCCACAGTCCAAAGATGTGCAGGTTAGGTGGAATGGCCATGATAAATTGCCCTTAGTGTCCAAAGAAAAATGTTAGGTGGGGTTACTGGGTTACGGGGATCGGGTGGAGGTGTGGGTTTAAGTAGAGTGCTCTTTCCAAGGGCTCGTGCAGACTTGATGGGCTGAATGGCCTCCTTCTGCACTGTAAATTCTATGATTCTATGATAATGCCGCACATAGCCCCACCTGGTACACTGAGGAGATCTGCTCACCGGGATGGCACTCAGGTGGCAGTGCCTGGGTGCCAGGTGGCACTGGCAGTGCCAGGATACCACTCTGTCCAAATGGTATGCACCTTGGGCCCTCCAATCTCCATGAGTGCCATTCCATCTGGTTCCCAGGCCTCAGGTACCTCAGGAACATTAAAGTGAGACTAGTTGTCTTGCTTTAATATGCAGATTTGATCAAAAGTGATCCCGCCCACAATGGACGGAATTTACATGGCAATGTCTTGTGAGATTGGGTTAGATCTCACGAGGCGTAGCGAGCCAGGTAGATCCTGGGAGGGCGGTCTCCCAACTTCTATCTGCCATGCAGCGCAACGGCGCTCTGCTTTCCGGGTTCCACGAGGCCGTAAAATCGCATCCAATAGCATTGTTTGTTGATGAATGAGAGTAGGCCAATAGGGTGATAATTAGCTGGATTGGATTTATCCTGCTTTTTATGGACAGTACATACCTGGGCAATTTTACACATTGCTGGACAAATCAGCAAAATTCACTGCCAACAATGACTGCCACACACAATATACTCCTGAATCAAATTAAGGAAAGTTATTCACGGCTTCTTTATAAAATGAGGGCAAAAGGCTCCTGCTGATATTTTGCGGAAATTAAGAGAGCCCTGATGAAAATGAAAGAAAAAGTAGTCAGTGGTCAATAAAGGCAAAGAGTATGACGGAGTCCCTGAGTTTTGAGAGTAAATCTTGACAGAGAGCCAGAGGTAAATTGAAGGCAGGCAGTAAACTATTTTGTACAGAAGTCATGATGCTGGCTGGGTCACCTGTGGGCCATACTTCTGGAGATGGCATCATGGGGACGACGGCTACTCGCCCACAAGTGGCAACCACTCCATTAAGTTAATTAACAGCCTATTGAGATGTCTTTTTCCAACAGTGCATGAGCCCCATGCTGTCAGCAAAATCTGAAAAGTGGATTGGAGGCAGCTTTACAGCCGGAATTCTTTTTTTAAAAATAAATTTAGATTACCCAATTATTTTTTCTAATTAAGGGGCAATTTAGCATGGCCAGTCCACCTACTCGGCACATTTTTGGGTTGTGGGACGAAACCCACGCAGACACGGGGAGAATGTGCAAACTCCACACGGACAGTGACCCAGAGCCGGGATCGAACCTGGGACCTCAGCGCCGTGAGGCGGTTGTGCTAACCACTAGGCCACCGTGCTGCCCGTTACTCATTTTGGGGTTTAAGTGTATTTGTAGGTATGAATTCATCCCCATCCCCAGGCAGCAGGAGCCCTTGCAGTCACTTCATGTCTCTGTTAATGCCTGCATTGTTGTAATGTCAGCTGTAATGAGGCTGGTACGGGAATTGAACCCACGCTGCTGGCCTTGTTCTGCATTACAAGCGAGCTATTTAGTCCACTGTGCTAAACCAGCCCCTCACTGCTGAGGATCAGGCACACATTGTATGGACCTCTCATCTCAAGAATCCGGTTACTGTTCCTGATCGGATGACGTTCCGGGAGGCTGTTTCTTAATTGGTTGCATCCAGGGAAATTGTGTCTGTCAACTCGCCACGGCCACTTCCTGGTTCTCGACAGGGAATTCATTCCTCCTTGGGATTGTGACTCACATGTGCCATTTCAGACCTAGGAGCCAAATTCAATCACTAATAAATTAAGACCTGATATGAAAATAAAGTAAGCCAAACCATATCTGGTAATTGGTTCAAATCTGATGTTGCAAACAACTCAACCAACATCTCCCAGCAGTTCACGGTGACACAGGAGTGAGCACTCATGCCTCACAGCTAAGGGTCTCGGGTTCAATCCCAGCCTAGGGTGACTGTCTGCAGTGTGTTCTTTCTCCCCGTGTCTGTGTGGGTTTCCTCTGGGTGCTCTGGTTTCCTCCCACTGTCCAAAGATGTGCAGATTAACTGGATGTGCCACGCTAAATTGCCCCTTAATGTCCAAAGGTTAGATAGGGTTACTGGGTTACGGGGATAGGGTGGAGGCATGGGCTTGGGTAGGGTAATCTTTCAAGGGCTGGTGTAGACTCGATGGGCTGAATGGCCTCCTTCGGCACTGTAAATTCTATGATTCTCATTGGTTTCTCCAGATCATACTTTACCTTTGCTCTATTTACATTCAGGTTTTGCTAATGTTTGACACTAAATCTGCATTTGAACAACACACTAGATCACAAAACAATTAATCAACAGAGAAATGGGCGAATATTCACTGATAAAAAAACTTAATGGATTTACAATGACACCAAACTTCAAAGTTTCTGTAGTATCATGAAATAAAGTATACTATAACAGAGAGAGTAGAAAACAGTTCGAATATATTTGTCAGGAACTGAATTTGGAAAATTTAAATTAAATGTCAGAGAAGCAAAAATAATTTGGGTCTTTGAATAATTGTTCTGCAGTAATATACCTAATTCGTTAGATCATTAAAGCATGTAATTAGATAAGGATGTGCACACAATATAATAGACCAGACAATTTAAATTTAGGTTTTTTTCTAGGGCAAGTAAATATTGTTCATCCTAAATTTTGTGAAGATATTTAATTGTAGGGGTCAATCATTATTCAGCGATGCTTCAGTGAATAATGTAATCATTGGATGACTTAGTTGCAAAGTTAAATACAACCAGTTAATTTTACAGAACAATCTATTCATGTTTTGTCATTATAAGATAAAATGACACAAATATGTTAACTGTATTAAGTAAGAAAGAGGTTAACAAAAACTGGTGAGTAAATCGAGAAGAGGGAAGTGATTAGCTCATGCCAGATGATGTGACGAGATATGAGAAATGTTGCCTTCTATTAGCTAGTAATACATTGGCTTGTGAGAAATTGGATGATAAATCACTGGTGTCTAATAGAATAAGTAACCGTTAAGTGTGGTGATTTGTACTAATGCCTTTGAAAGGAATACTCAAACCAGAACAATTCTTAACTCAGTGAGCTGAAGATAAGTAAAAACAGATTGAGGAATTGCTTTTTGGATTTTTTATATATTTCTAGAAGTAAAGAATGACTGCGGCTTAGATTGTACTGTGCAGAAGGATGTTGGACATAGCCGGGAGGGTAAAAGTACTAATGAGCAAACTGTATGCCATAAATAGAGCGTGTTCGAAAGAGAATACTGCTGTCGACATAGCATGTGTGCCACATGCCTGAAGGTCTGTATCTTGTAAGGCAATGAAATAGGTTCCAGTGGGAAAAGGCAGTCTGGATTAAGATTTACTGATAGAAGACCCAAATGCTGAAGTGACAATAAGAAGCTGCTGAATAGCTGGTCAAGGTCGATGTGGTATCGATAGTCAGCTTGACCAGCTGACTGTCCCTATGGGGAAGTGCCACGTGTCTGCCAACAACAAAACCAATATTGGAATTTTTGGGATATTTTCATCTGGAAAAATCAATGCAGTGACCTTTAGGATACTGCATTTGAGAACTATTACACATAATATATCTTCCCATGAATCAAAAACTGGGCAGAGGGATACAGACTATAGAAAAATCTAACAGGGTGGCTTTCTGGACCAATACGTTAAGGAATTAACTAGAGAGCAGGCCACCCGAGACTGGGTATTGCGCAATGAGAAAGGAATAAATGGCCATCCAGTTGTGCAAGATCTCTTGGGGACGAGCGACCATAATATGATCGAAGGTGGCGAGTGACGTAGTTCGTTCTGCGACTCCTGAATCTTAACAAAGGAAACTATGATGGTATGAGGGGCAAGTTGACTGTGATGGATTGAGAAATGGTATTTAAAGCGATGACTGTGGATAGGCAATGGCAAACATTCCAAGAGCGCATGGGTGAACTGCAATAGTTGTTCACTCCTGCCTGGTGCAAAAGTAAAATGGGAAAAGTGGCCAAACCATGGTTTATAAGGGAAATTAGAGACAGTATTAGATTCAGGGCAGAAGCATACAAATTGGCCAAGAAAAACAACAGGCTTGAGGATTGGGAGCAGTATAGAATTCAGCAAAGGAGGACCAAGGGATTGATTAAAAACTGACTGTAAAGGTTTCTGTAGGTATGTGACAAGAAAACGTTTAGTGAAGACAAACATAGGTCCCTTACAGTCAGAAACGGGGAGAATAATGGTACCATCATAGTTTCCTTTGTTAAGATTCAGGAGTCGGGCAGCACGGTGGCCTAGTGGTTAGCACAACCGCCTCACGGCCCTGAGGTCCCAGGTTCGATCCCGGCTCTGGGTCACTGTCCGTGTGGAGTTTGCACATTCTCCCCGTGTCTGCGTGGGTTTCGCCCCCACAACCCAAAAACGTGCAAGCTAGGTGGATTGGCCACTCTAAATTGCCCCTTAATTGGAAAAATGATTGGGTACACTAAATTTATAAAAAAAAAAAAAAAAAAAGATTCAGGAGTCGCAGAATGAGCTACGTCACCCGCCACCTAGATGAAAAATCTTTGAAAATGAACTCTACAATATTCTCCATTACCGAAGTCAAGCTGCCTGGTCTCTTCTCCAATGCTCTCTTTTCTCTTTACCTGCTTTTTTAAATAGTAGGGTTACGTTAGCTACCCTCCAATCTGTAGGAACTGTTCCAGAGTCTATAGCGTCTTGGAAGATGACAAAACTTAGAAAACAATTGTCGAATCAGACAGAGCCAGCATGGATTTACAAAAGGGAAATCATGTATGACAAATCTACTGGAATTCTTTGAAGATGTAACTCGAAGAGTTCATGAGGGGGAGCAAGTGGATGTGATTTATTTTGGACTTCCAGAAGGCTGTCAATAAAACCCCAGGTAAGAGATTATCTTGTAAAATTATAACGCATGGGATTGGGGGTAGTGTATTGAGATGTGTAGGAAACTGACTGGCAGACAGGAAACAGAGTAGGAAGAAATGTGTATTTTTCCAAATGGCAGGCAATGACTAGTGAGGTATCACGGGCATTGAATCTAGGACCCCAGCTATTCACAAAATATATTAATGAATAGGTGGCGCAAAATGGCCACCTATTCCCCGTTTTGCTGGGGGCTAGCAGGACAGCAGCATAGAGCACCCGACTCTAGCTGCCGATACGCCCTGGAGAATTGTCGGGTCCGTGGCCACGTATGCGCATGGCGGCGGCCTGCAGAGGCTGCGGCATGCTTCATGACAGTGGCCGTTCGCAGACTCAGCCCGCAAAATAGTAGCCCGCCTTCGGCCAGCTCACAGGCCCCGGATTGCCCTACCACAGTGCCCCCAGCCCGCAGATCGACCGTCCCCCAACTATGGTGGGGCTAGACTGAGTCCGCAGCCACCCTGCTGAGTTCCCGACGGATTAGACCACACGTGTCCCGCAGCCGTCGGGAACTTGGTCGGTCGGGGGCAGATCATTGAGCCTCAGTCAATGGCCTAGAGTACGCCGCCTTGGAGGGGACAGAATATTGTGACAGTGGCGGCACCCCCGATTCGGTTGGGAAGTGTGATTGTCCGGTCGTTCGCCGAGCGCGATTTTGGCGTCGGCAACTGGAGAATCCAGCCCACTATCTCCAAATTTGCAGACGAACCAAAGCTGGATTAGAGGGTGCGCTGGGAGGAGAATGTAGAGATGCTTCAGTTTGATTTGGACAAGTTGGGTGGGATAATGCATGGCTGATGCAGTATAATATGGATAGATATGAGATTATTAACTATGGTAGCAAAAATAGGAAGGCAGATTATTATCTGAGTGGCTATAGATTGTGAGAGAGAAATGAGACCAGGATGTCCTTGTACACCAGTCACTAAATGTAAGCATACAGGTACAGCAGGCGTAAAAAGACAAATGGGGCTGGTTTAGCACAGTGGGCTAAACAGCTGGCTTGTAATGCTGAACAAGGCCAGCAGTGCGGGTTCAATTCCCATTCCTGTCTCTCCAAATAGGCACCAGAATGTGGCGACCAGGGGCTTTTCACAGTAACTTCATTGAAGCCTACTTGTGACAATAAGTTATTAATATTATTATTAAATGGTATAGAAACATAGGAAACAGGCAGGAGTAGGCCATTCGGCCCTTCGAGCCTGCACCACCATTCAATATAGTCATACAAATTCAGTATCCCACTCCCACTTTCTCTCCATACCCCTTGATCCCTTTAACCTCAAAGGCCACGCCCAGCTTCCTCTTGAATATATCCAATGAACTGGCCCCAACAGCTTTCTGTGGTCGAGAATTCCACAAATTCACAACGCTCTGAGAGAAGTGCTTCCTCATCTGAGTCCTGAATGGCTTACCCCTTATTCTTAGACCCCTAGTTCTCGACGACCCAACATCGGGAATATCCTTCCCGCATCTAGCCTGTCAAGTCCCATTAGGATTTGATATGATTCTATGAGATCCCTTCTCATTCTCCTGATCTCCAGTTAGTACAAGCCCAATCGATTCAGTCTTTCTTAATATGTCAGTCCTGCCACCCCGGGAATTAGTCTGGTGAACCTTCGCTGGACACCCTTAAAAGCAAGAATGTCTTTCCTCAAACTAGGAGACCAAAATTGCACATGATACTCGAGATATGGCCTCGCCAAGGCCCTGTATAGCTGGAGCAAGACCTACCTACTCCTACACTCAAATTCTCTCTCTGTGAAGGCCTTCATAGCGAGACATTTCAAGTACAGGAGCAGGGATGTCTTGCTGCAATGATATAGGGCCTTTGTGAGGCCACACCTGGAATATTGTGTGTAGTTTTTATCTCCTTATCTAAAGGATGTTCTTGCTATAGAGGGAGTGCAGAAAAGGTTTACCAGACTGATTCCTGGGAGAGATTGAATCGAATAGGATTATATTCGCTGGAGTTCAGAAGAATGGGGGTTGGGTTGGGGGGGGGGGGGGGGGGGGGGAGGGGGGGGGATCTCATAGAAACCTATAACCTTCTAATAGGACTTGACAGGGTAAATGCAGGAAGGATGGTGGGGCTGTCCAGAACCAGGGGTCATAGTCTAAAGTTATGGGATAAACCTTTTAGGACTGGGATGAGAAGATATTTTCTTCACCCAAATAGTGGTAAGCCTGTGCAATTCACTACCACAGGAATGAGTTGAGGCCAAAACATTGTATGTTTTCAAGAAGGAGTTAAATATAGTTCTTGGGGAGTAGGGGATCAAAGGATATGGGGAAAAGCTGCTCCAGGTTACGGAGATGGATGATCAGCCATGATTATATGGAATAGCGGAGAAGGCCCAATTCCTGCTCCTATTTTCTATGCTTCCATGTAAACCCAAAGCTCAAACATAAATATGAGCTTTGAAACTCATTGACTGGCAAACAAACTATTCTCTCCCACCTGAAAGGTTACAAGTATCGTGGCATTTTTTTTCTAGTGGACAGGACAGGATGCATAAGTGCTACAACTCAGCCCAGGTGAGGTTGCCCAAAGATCTGGACGGGAGCCCTCAATTTGTCACCATCCATCTGGGATACCTCCAAATTGTTCCAATCTCAGATGAGGAGGGGTGAACTGGCTACTGTCTTTATCCAACCTTCCCTGTTGGTCACTGCTATGGAGGCCACAAAGAACACGGGGGATTGTAAATAGATCTCCCCGTGTACTTTGTGGTATATGAATTCCCCTATTAAGGGCAGTAGCTCGCCCAATAGGAAGTGCACAACTGGAGCTTAAAACCTGCTGCTTCAACCCGGTCTGTGTCCCATAGATCCCCATGCTTGGGCCTGTGTGCTTTAAGCCATTGTAGTGTCCCTTTTTCGTAACTTTGATAAATGGGTTTGGTGCTGGAAGACTGACCTTGGCAAAGTTATTATTGTGTCAACAAGATTGAATCAAAAAGGGTCTCTAATCATGGATATCTTTTCTCAGACCCAATATTTACGTTTTTAAAGGAGCCAATATAACCAAGCTTTCTTGAGTTAAATACAGAGTAAATTTATTCATTAGTAAATGCAAGAAATTGATAAAACACATGCATATACATTCATAGAGATACGTAGGGAGAATTTAGTTCAAAGTAAGTTAAATTTTTAAAAAACTACACGGAACAGTCCTTGACTCATGAGGAGGAGATGATTGAGCACTGCGGCTGTTATGATTCAAGATTCCAGCAGAGTTGACTTTAGTAGGTGAATAGTCAGCTTTGAGATTCCAACAAAGTTAACTTCAGTAGGCAAATAGTTGGTTTTGCGATTCCAGGGTTCTGGCAGAGAAGCTTCCCAATTTTCTTTCCAGTTGTGGTCTTTGCTGACAGTCACAGAGAGATATTTGAGAGATACCTGCAAAATGGATATTTACAGGGGGACTATGTGTGAATGATGGTTTTTACTTCTGTGATAAACTTCCCGCATTTGGTCTCACAGGACTCACAGAGCAACAGACAACTGAATAGCTCTTCAGCTGGCTTTTAACCCTTTCTTTGTAAATTCCAAATGGGAAGGCAAGTCCACAAACTCCATCCAGGCATTATGTAAGAAATCTCTTGTGGCAGCCACGCTGGCTCAGTGGTGAGCACTGCTGCCTCACAGCGCCGAGGACCCGGGCTCGATCCTGGCCCTGGGTCACTGTCCATGAGGAGTTTGCACATTCTCCCCATGTCTGCGTGGGTCTCGCCCCCACAACCCAAAAAGATGTGCAGGCTAGGCGGATTGGCCACGCTAAAATTGTCCCTTAATTGGGAATAAAATAATTGGGTACTCTAAATTTATATTAAAAAAACGTAAGAAATCTCTTGCTGAGATGGCCGTTATGTCCCATGGTCTCTTACCAGAGATGGTAATTACTTTCTGGATGCTTTTAGAAGTACCTTTTCTGGTAACAGGCCATGGTACCATTGTCTCTCAGACCAGTGCTTTTCAAACATTTTTGCCCGGGACCCATTTTTACCAACCGACCATCTTTTGGGACCCACGCCGGCTGACCTTCGCGACCCACCATTTTCACTTACCTTTACACATTCTCCCCGTGTTTGCGTGGGTCTCATCCCCACAACCCAAAGATGTACAGGGTAGATAAATTGGCCACGCTAAATTGCCCCTTAATTGGAAAAAAAGAATTGGGCACACTAAATTTACCTTTTAAAAAATATTTTACGCAATTGACAGATGAATGATCAGTATATATATATATACACACTAGTTGTTCCTCTGTGACTTTGTCCTTTGTCTGTTAATATGGGAGATCAAAATAAAGTTCGTTATTGGTATTAAGCACAGTTAGAGGGTAGGGAAGTGGTTGGACTCAGCAGGCGTATGCAGAAACAGGGGAAAGCTGGAGAAAAGGGTGAGCAGACTGTGAGGTGAAAAGGAGGGTGGAAAGCAGAGGAAGGATGATTGAAAGAGGAAGAAAAAGGGTGAGCAGGAGTGATGAGAGGAAAGAAAGGGGAAAGGAAGAATTATAAGAAGGGGTAGAGGGAGAGGAAAGTTTAACAAGGAGAGAGGGAACAGCAAGAGGAGATAGAAGGTGAGAGAGGGAATGTAGGAGAGAGTGGGATGCCATGGTTACCATAAAACCATAAGACACAGGAGCAGAATTAGGCCACTTGACCCATCGAGTCTGCTCCGCCATCCAATCATGGCTGATATTTTTCTCATCCCCATTCCCCTGCCTTCTCCCCATAACTCCTGATCCTCTTATTAATCAAGAATCTATCTATCTCTGTCTTAAAGACACTCAGTGATTTGACCTCCACAGCCTTCTGCGGCAAAGAGTTCCACAGATTCACCACCCTCTGGCTGAAAAAATACCTCCTCATGTCTGTTTTAAAAGATCGTCCCTTTAGTCTGAGATTATGACCTCTGGTTCTCGTTTTTCCTACTAGTGGAAACATCCTCTCTGTCATAATATCCACTCATGTATATCATGAGATGCAGACTGGCAGTGATTGACACACAGGATAACCAATGAACACACACGACACAGAACAACCAATCACCAGACAGGACACCACCACTATAATGTCCACAGGGCATTAAGGTTCCCCCCTCTGACTTCCGGTGGCTGAGATGGATCAGTAAGCCACACATTTGGGAGCTCCCGTTTTAAAGAGATTTTTCGGCTTTTTTGAGAGCCCAAAACGGAAATTTTTCGACATCTCCCGGTGGGGGAAGGTGTGCTGAACGACTTTCCCTGCAGTCCATGACTCGAACTCGGAGTGTAAGGGGGGAAAAACAGCAGCAGCTCCTCAGAAAAAACGGGGGAAGGGATCCAAGATGGCCGCCGACAGAGCTCCAGAGGAATGGAGACTCTGGGCCCAGGAACAACAAACTGATCTCCTGTGCTGCTTTAAAGAATTCAAGGATGAAGTACTGAGCTCTCTGCAGGAAACGAACAGAAGGCTGTCAGAGATTCAGTCCACCCAGGGTGCTGCCATCAAGAAGTTGCAGATGCAGGCCATTGAACGAGAGGAGGAGGCCGTGGTCCTCGTGAGTAAGGTGGAGGGGCACGAAGCACTCCACAAGAAGTGGCAGGAACGCTTTGAGGAGCTGGATCACCGCATGAGGCGGAAAAACCTGCGGATCTTGGGCCTTGCAGAGGGGCTGGAGGGATCGGACCTGACAGCCTATGTGGCTGTAATGCTGAATTCGCTAGTGGGGGCCGGATCTCTCCATTTGCCCTTGGAGCTGGAGGGAGCGCACAGGGTGCTGGCCAGGAGGCCCAAGGAAGATGAACCCCCGCGTGCGGTGCTGGTGAGGTTCCACCGGTTCAGTGATTGGGAGTGCGTGCTGCGCTGGGCCAAGAAGGTGAAGAGCAGCAATTGGGAGAATGGGGTAGTGCGGATCTACCAGGACTGGAGTGCGGAGGTGGCTAAGCGGCGGTCCGGATTTAATCGGACGAAAGAGGTGCTTTATAGAAAAAAGGTAAAGTTCGGAATGTTGCCGCCCGCGCGCCTGTGGGTAACTTATTTGGACCGGCACCATTATTTCGATTCCCCGGAGGAGGCGTGGGCCTTCGTGCGGACGGAGAAACTGGACTTGAACTAGGGGTTGGGGGTTGCGAGGTCGGCTGTAAGATATTAGTGCTGGATTCTGCTGTTGCTGTGTTTTCTTTTTCTTCTGTTGTTTTCTTCTTGTTTTAGTACTTTTGCAATTTTGATATGGTTATTTACGGAGGGGTTGTTCTGCTATGTTTTGTTTTTGTGCTGTGGGACATTGTCTGGGCTGTGTATCTTGAGGGGAGGGTCGGGGGGGTCTGTTGTATTCTATGCCGGAGTGGGGGTATGGAGTGGGGCTGATATTTGGGAGCTGCGTCAGAAGGGTGTGGTGGGGCAGTGCAAAAGCACGGGCTTTCCTCTGGTTTCCCGTGCTGCGGGGCTGGGGGGTGGAGATGGTGACGGGGGAGGCGGGGCCTTAACTGGTTCTTCCCCGCGCTGGAGCGGTGCCAGGAGGAGGGATAGATTGGGGGATGATCCCACTTCGGGAGGGGTCGGGCTATTGGCGGGGGTTTCCGGGGTCAGCAGAAGTTAGCTGACCCACGGAAGTACAATGGAGGACGGTTCGCGGCTGGGAGGGTTCCTAGCCTGGGGGGGAAGGGAGGGGGGGAAAGGGGAATACCGGGTTGCTGCTGGTAGGGTCAAGAAGGAGCTGGTGGAACTGGGGGGACAGAGGTGAGGGGTTGTCGCTATGGGGACGGGGTCGAGCAGGGGGTGCTGGCCTGGGGCGGGCAGTCAACGGGCTATGGCTAGCCGACGGGGGAGGGGGGCGGGACGACCTCTGATCCGGTTGGTCACCTGGAATGTGAGAGGGTTGAATGGGCCGGTGAAGCGGTCGAGGGTACTGGCTCACCTGAAGGGGCTAAAGGCGGATGTGGCAATGCTTCAGGAGACCCACCTGAAGGTGGCGGACCAGGTCCGCCTGAGGAAGGGATGGGTGGGGCAGGTTTTCCACTCGGGGTTGGATGTGAGGAACCGGGGAGTGGCGATTCTGGTGGGGAAAAATGTGTTGTTTGAGGCATCGGAGGTGGTGGCGGATAAGGGGGGTAGGTATGTGATGGTTAGGGGCAGGCTACAAGGAGAGAAGGTGGTACTGGCTAGTGTGTATGCCCCAAATTGGGACGATGCGGGCTTTATGAGGCATATGTTGGGACGGATCCCGGATCTGGAGGCGGGAGGTCTGATCATAGGGGGGGACTTTAATACGGTGTTGGATCCTTCACTGGATCGGTCCAGCTCTAGGACGGGTAGGAGGCCGGCGGCGGCCAAGGTACTGAGAGGGTTTATGGACCAGATGGGTGGGGTAGATCCATGGAGGTTTGTAAGGCCGAGGGCACGCGAGTACTCTTTCTTCTCCCACGTACATAGGGTCTACTCTCGGATAGATTTCTTCATGGTGAGTAGGGGACTGATTCCGAGAGTGGAGGAGGCCGAGTATTCGGCCATTGCAATCTCCGACCACGCTCCGCATTGGATAGAGTTGGAGATGGGAGAGGTGCGAGACCAACGTCCGTTGTGGCGGTTGGATGTGGGGTTGTTGGCGGAGGAGGAGGTGTGTAGGGGGGTCCGGGCAAGTATTGAGGGGTACCTTGAGGTGAATGATACGGGGGAGGTTTAGGTGGGGATGGTCTGGGAAGCCCTGAAGGCAGTAATTCGTGGGGAGCTGATATCCATCCGGGCACACAGGGAGAGGAGCGAGAGGAGTGAGAGGGATAGACTGGTGGGAAAGATGCTGGAGGTGGACAGGAGGTATGCAGAGGCACCAGAGGAGGGACTGTTGGGGGAGAGGCGCAGCCTGCAGGCTAAATTTGATTTGCTGACCACTAGAAAGGCGGAGGCACAGTGGAGGAAGGCACAAGGGGCAGTGTACGAACATGGTGAAAAGGCGAGTAGGATGCTGGCTCATCAGCTCCGTAAGCGGGATGCGGCTAAGGAGATTGCTGGAGTGAGAGATAAGAGTGGGAATGTGGTGCGGAAGGGGGTAGAGGTGAATGAGGTCTTCAAGGATTTTTACGGGGAACTGTACCGGTCGGAGCCAACGGGGGAGAGGAGGGGAATGGAGAGGTTCCTTGACGGGCTTTCTTTCCCGAAGGTGCAGAAGGAGAAGGTGGAGGGGTTGGGTGCGCCGATTGAGCTGGAGGAGCTAGTTAAGGGGATCGGGCAGATGCAGTCAGGGAAGGCACCAGGGCCGGATGGGTTCCCGGTGGAATTTTATAAAAAGTTTGTGGATCTAGTGGGCCCCTTGCTGGTGCGAACACTCAATGAAACGTGGGAGGGGGGGACTTTGCCCCCGACGATGTCACGGGCGCTGATCTCGTTAATTTTAAAGAAGGACAAGGACCCCCAGCAGTGTGGTTCATACAGGCCCATATCTCTCCTCAACGTGGACGCTAAGGTGCTGGCAAAAATCCTGGCCACCAGGATAGAGGACTGTGTGCTAGGGGTTGTGCACGAGGACCAGACAGGTTTTGTGAAGGGAAGGCAGCTGAACACGAATGTGCGGAGATTGCTGAATGTCATTATGATGCCGGCGATTGAGGGGGAGGCAGAGATAGTGGTGGCACTGGATGCGGAGAAGGCCTTCGATAGAGTGGAGTGGGGGTACCTATGGGAGGTGTTGGGGAGGTTTGGATTTGGTGAAGGGTTCATTAGATGGGTAAGGCTGTTATATGAGGCCCCGATGGCGTGCGTGGCTACGAATAGGAGGAGGTCGGAGTACTTCCGGCTTTACCGAGGGACCAGGCAGGGTTGCCCCTTGTCCCCCTTGTTGTTTGCACTGGCAATCGAGCCGCTGGCGATGGCATTGAGAGATTCAGAGAGGTGGAGAGGCTTGGTGCGAGGTGGAGAGGAACATAGGGTGTCGTTGTATGCCGACGACCTGTTACTGTATGTGGCGGACCCGGTGGGAGGGATGCCGGGAGTGATGGAGTTACTAGCCGAGTTTGGGACCTTCTCAGGTTATAAATTAAACTTAGGCAAGAGCGAGGTGTTTGTGGTGCACCCTGGAGACCAGGAGGAAGGAATTGGTAGGCTCCCGCTTAGGCGGGCAGGGGAGAGCTTTAGGTACCTGGGGTGCAAGTGGCCAGGGACTGGGGGACTCTCCACAAGCATAACTTTACCAGGCTGGTAGATCAGATGGAGGAGGAGTTCAGGAGGTGGGACATGCTGCCATTGTCGTTGGCGGGGAGGGTGCAGTCCGTCAAAATGACAGTGCTTCCGAGGTTCTTGTTCCTTTTTCAGTGCCTGCCCATATTTATCCCCAGGGCCTTCTTTAGGAGAGTGACTAGCAGTATTCTGAGTTTTGTGTGGGCACATGGGACTCCGAGAGTGAGGAGGGTGTTCCTGGAGCGAGGAAGGGATGGAGGTGGGCTGGCACTGCCCAACCTTCTGGGGTACTATTGGGCAGCCAATGTGTCAATGGTGCGTAAATGGGTGATGGAGGGGGGAGGGGCGGCGTGGAAAAGAATGGAGATGGCGTCATGTAGAGGTACGAGCCTGGGTGCCATGGTAACGGCACCGTTGCCGCTCTCCCCTAAGAGGTTTACCACGAGCCCGGTGGTGGCGGCGACCCTAAGAATCTGGGAACAATGGAGACGGCATCGGGGGGAAACAGGGGGCTCGATGGAGGCTCCACTGGGTGGCAACCATCGGTTCATCCCGGGGAACACGGATGGGGGATTCAGGGGGTGGCAAAGGGCGGGCATCAGCAAATTGAGGGACCTGTTTATTGGCGGGAGGTTTGCGGGCCTGGGGGAACTGGAAGATAAATTTGGCCTTCCCCAGGGGAACATGTTCAGATACCTGCAGGTAAAGGCGTTTGCTAGGCGACAGGTAGAGGGATTCCCTTTGCTGCCCTCGCAGGGGGCGATGGACAGAGTGCTTTCGGGGGTGTGGGTAGGAGAGGGGAAGGTGTCTGACATCTATAAGGTAATGCAGGAGGTGGAGGAGTCGTCAGTGGAGGAGCTGAAGGCTAAATGGGAGGAGGAACTCGGGGAGCAGATAGAGGACGGGACTTGGGCGGATGCCTTGGAGAGTGTCAACTCTTCCTCCTCATGTGCGAGGCTTAGTCTCATCCAATTTAAGGTGCTGCACCGGGCCCACATGTCCGGGACTAGGATGAGTAGGTTCTTCGGGGGTGAGGACAGGTGCACCAGATGTTCGGGGAGTCCTGCGAACCACGCCCATATGTTCTGGGCATGCCCAGCACTGGAAGAATTCTGGAAGGGGGTGGCGGGGACGGTGTCGAGGGTGGTTGGATCCAGGGTCAAACCAGGGTGGGGACTCGCGATTTTTGGAGTTGCGGTAGAGCCGGGAGTGCAGGAGGCGAAAGAGGCCGGTGTCCTGGCCTTTGCGTCCCTAGTAGCCCGCCGAAGGATTCTGCTACAGTGGAAGGATGCAAGGCCCCCAAGTGTGGAGACCTGGATCAGTGACATGGCGGGATTTATAAAATTGGAAAAGGTCAAATTTGCCCTGAGAGGATCAATACAAGGGTTCTATAAACGATGGCAGCCTTTTTTGGACTTCCTGGCTCAGAGATAGGTAACTGGGTCAATAGCAGCAGCAACCCGGGGGGGGGGGGGGGGGGGGGGGGGGGGGGTGCATTATTGTAGTGTTTATTCTGTAACTTTATAGTGTGTTAATATGCGTTGTTGTTAAAATGCTGGGTTGTTCATGGGGATGGGGCGAATGTATATGATTGTTAATATTATTGTTATTTTCGGTATTTTACTAAGGTGCGTCAATGTTGTATAAAATCAAAATTTCTCAATAAAAATTATTTTTTAAAAAAAAGGTTCCCCCCTCTCTCACAGGACACGGCCAGGGAGATAGTCGCAGTACAAAAGCCAATGAATATCATCACCATGTGATAGAGAGCTAGTCTCGTCAAGCCAGTAGGATTTTTATCCGTTAGGTTAATAGATTGTCAACCCACAGCAGATTATGTACAGCAATCAGCAGGTTCAATAAAACAGTGTTGGACCATCTTCTGTGTCGAAAGCCTGTTTCTCGTTTTACTGCATCCAGTTGCAGTCGATGTTAGACCAACACAGATAACACATCACTCTTCACGTCCACGCAGTACCTATAAGTTTCAATAAGTCTGTTCTCGTCCTTCCAAACTCCAATGAGTACAGACCCAGCGTCCTCAACTGTCCCTCATACGACAAGCTCGTCATTCCAGGGATCATTCTTGTGAATGGACCCTTTCCAAGGCCAACACATCCTTCCTTAGATATGAGGCCCAAAACTACGCACAATAGTCCAAATGAGGTCTGACCGGAGCCTTATACAGACTCAGTAGTACATCCCTGATCTTGTATTCTCGCCCTCTCAACGTGAATGCTAACCTGCACGTTAACCTGGAGAGAATCTTGAACAAGGACTCCCAAGCTTCTTTTTTCCTAAGCATTTCCCCATTTAGAAAATAGTCTATGCCTTCATTACTCCTTCCAAAGTGCATAATCTCAAACTTTTCCACATTGTATTCTATCTGCCACTTCTTTGCCCACTCTCGTAGCCTGTCCAAGTCCTACGGCAGCCCCCCTGCTTCCTCAATACTACCTGTCGCTCTACATATCTTTGTATCATCTGCAAACTTAGAAGCTACCTCAGCAGTTGTTGCGGTTCTCTCTCTCTTTCAAGTATGGAATTTCATCTCAGCTGGGATGGAGTGGGTAGCATGAAGAGTTCATGTTAAATATGTAAATATATAGTCTACGTCATCAGTGATGCAGGATCACTGAGTAAGATAGCATGGAGATAGATGGGAATATAGTACTCAGGAACAGCCCTTCAAGCCCTTTAAGCCTGTCCACCACAATATAAGATCGAAACTCATCTGGTTGTGGTCTCAACTCCCCATTTTCAGCTACAACCTTTCACTCTCTTGTCTATTAAAAATCTGTCGAATTCTGCCTTGAATATATTCAATGCCACAACCTCTGCTCTTTGGGAGGAGAATGTCACAGACTAATGGCCCATCTGAGAGAGGGTCCTTATCTCCATCTTAAAAGGGAGACATCTTATTTGCAAACTGTGTCCCCTAGTTCTAGTGTCTCCCACAAGAGGAACCATTCCATTACCTACCCTATCCTCAGGACAATATGGGCGCGATTCTCCGCACTCACGACGGGGCGGAGAATAGCGGGCGGCGCAAATTTTTACGGCGACGCTGGTCCGACGCCCTCCCGCTATTCTCCCCCCCCCCCCATGCCCGCCCCCGACACGAATCACTGCTCGCCATTTTTTTACGGCGAGCAGCAATTCTCCCCTGGCCGATGGGCCGATTTCCAGGGCCTTTACGGCCGTTTTCACGATTTTTAATACACCTGCTATACCAGTTCGTGAAAACGGCCGCAAAGTGCCGTTCTGCACAACCATGCCACCGATCGCGGGCAGCAGGTCCGATTCCCGCGCACTCTTTCTCCCTCCGCCGCCCCGCAGGATAAGTCCGTGGGGCGGCTGAGGGGCATTACGGACCGCGCATGCGCGGGTCTGACGCATATGCGCGGATGACGTCATCCGCGCATGCGCGGGTTGGAGTTGTCCAATCCGCGCATGCGCGGCTGACATCATCATATGCGTCAGCCGTCGCTAACTTTGGCGCGCGGGCTTAGCGAAATTCGTTTAGCGCGTGCTTAGCGAAATGGGCCGCGATGCTAGCCCCGACCGGGGAGCAGAATCGGGTCCCGGGAGGGGGTGCGGAGGCTGCCGTGAAACACGGCCGGTTTCGTGGCAGCCTTCACGACTCTCCGCCTTTGCGGAGAATCGCGCCCTATATGTTTCAGTATGATCAACCCCCATTCTTTTTTTTTTCATAAATTTAAAATATCTTTGCAATTAAAGGGCAATTTAGCACGGCCAATCCACCTACTCTGCACATCTTTAGGTTGAGACCCAGACACGTGGAGAAACGCAAACTCCACACAGACAGTGACCTGGGGCCAGGATCGAGCCCAGGTCCTCAGCGCCATGAGGCAGCAGTGCTAACCACTGCCCCACCGTTCCGCCCTTACCCCCCCCCCCATTCTTCTAAACTCCAATGGGCACAGGCTCAAACTATTCAATATTTCTTCATAAGATAAGCCCCTCATCCCAGGAATAAGTCAAATGATTCTGAGCTGATACACTTGAATCTTTTTCCAAATAAGGAGACTAAAACACAGTACTCTAAATGTGGGCTCACCAAGGCCATGATAACTGCAGTAAATCCTCCCTATGTTTATATCTAATTCCCCTTGCAATAAATGCTAACATCCCATTTATCTTCTAATCACTTGCTGTATCTGTATACTAACTTTTCGTGATCAATAGTTCAATGTAGAGTCTCATGCAGATTCTACCTTGTAAATAGTTAGTGTAAGAAGCAGGCTTGGAAGTACACTTACAGTGAGCTTTGCGCACACCAGTGGGAGAAAACGCATCCGGAGTGAGTGTACGCATTGGGAATTTGGATCTGAGTGGGAATTTGGTGCAGAGCTGAAAGGGGTGTGTTTTGCTTTTCCACCTTGCTTTCTAACTTTTGAATCACCAGAGAGCAGTCTTGCCCTGCTGCAGCAGCAGAGGACATAAGGTAGAGAGCTGATTGTTAAGTAGTGGGTAAGGTCAAGTAAGTATTTAAAAAGTATTTTATCACTTATAGTTTGAGAGGCTTGTTTGTGGTTTATAGTTTGTAAGTGCTGTATTCAGTAGTAAGGAGAACAAAGAACTGAGGGCCTTAGAGAATTGTATATAATTTGATTCTTTGAAAGGTTAAATTTAAACGAAGAAGTCATGGCAGGAGTGCTCAAACCATGGTTTGCTCCTCCTGCTCCATGTGGGAAGCCAGGAACATTTCCAGTGCTCAGGGCCTGCATGTGAGCAGGAAGTGTCTCCAGCTGCAGCTCATGGAAGCCCAAGATTTGGAGCTAGAGTGGCGGCTCGGGACACTGTGGAGCATCTGTGAGGCAGAGGGTATCATGGACAGAATGTATGGAAAGGTGGTCACACTGCAGGCTCAGACTCCACAGGCAGGAAGGGAATGGAGGACCACCAGGAAGAGCAAGAGGACAAGGCACACATTTTCCTGTCAAACAGATATACCTCTTTGGATACTGTTGGGGGGGAATGGCCTCTCAGGTGAAAACAGAGACAGCCAAATTAATTTTTCGATGGTTGGATCTGCTGCAGAGGGGAGGAGCAAAATATATCCGAATGCAATAGTTATAGGGGATTCAATTGTAAGGGGAATCGATAGGCGTTTCTGTGGTCAATATTATTTCTCACTCGTGGATGGTGTATGTATGACTTCATCTCAATTTCAAAGATATACAAGACTCGTCAAATGAACAGGTGATTGAAAGGATTATGACTGCAAACTAGTTTGAACTGACTGGAAGCGAAGTAAGAGAGTACTAAATGTTTGTCACATAATGCTATTCACTGCACTGTTCTGACTGGGTTACAGAATGTTACCGAGTGTCTCACCTCGAGATGCAAAACCCTCAGAATTCTGTGACCACTCACTGTGCAATATCTCATGTGCAAGTGGACTAATAAGTGCTAATAAAGTCATTTTACAAGCGTTAGTGTATTCTGCAAACCATCTTGAAGAGTTATTGCTTTGTCTTGAACTAAAATCTAAATAACCTTGAAGATACAATTTGGTAGTACAATACTGAACATATCAGAAGATACTTTAGTTGAAATAAGCTCATCTGTTGGTATCTAGAACTTTAGCACTTTTTTCCTGTCAATTTTCTCCTTACCTATCTTTTTTGAGGGTGCCTATTGTCATCCTGTAACTCAGCAGGTGGTTAATAATAATTATCTTTATTATTGTCACAAGTAGTCTTACATTAACATTGCAATGAAGTTACTGTGAAAATCCCCTATTAGCCACATTCCAGTGCCGGTTCGGGTACACTGAGGGGGAATTCAGAATGTTCAATTCACCTAACAGAACACCTTTCGGGGATTGTGGGAGGAAACCGGAGCACCCAACGGAAACCCACGCAGACACAGGGAAAACGTGCAGACTCCATACAGACAGTGGAATCGAAGCTGGGACCCTGGCGTTGTGAAGCAACAGTGCTAACCACTGTATGTGAATCACAATGAGGCCCAATCCTGTGCTTTCAACAGATGTACCTCCATCAATACTTGTGGTAAGTAATCACAGATAATCTTAATGGGCTGCATTTTGTGGTTGTAATTACCACAAATGTCAGCAGTCACTGTCAGTACAACTATGAAACTGACAGTAAATTTTGACATCGGCACTTGTTCCATTAAAGGTGGAAATCCAGATGTTTCTGTCAGTCATTTACCTGCTTCCAAGTAGGCTCTATTGATGAACTCTCTTTAGAGATCCCTTAAACTGGTTTATTGTTTACACTTTTATGCTGTAGTTTCACAAAACATTACCCAAGGTGAAAAGTTAACCTGAGTTTTTAGCAAAATTCATGGCTTCTTCTGAACAACCTCTCTGGCTTTGACAAATGGATTTTATATTTGTAGAATGTCAATTTTTTTACATTAGGGTAAACATTCTATATATTTTAAGTCAATAAAATTATTTTAAAGATTTGTTTATGATATTTGAGTTCTGTTCTGGTAAAAGATTAAAAGCACTCAAGTCTGTAAATTGCAGTAACAGACTTTTATTCACAAGCATGCTTGGGAGGCACAGCCTGCTCCTACAGGGTGTCTGCCTGATACAAAGGCTGCAGAAGGTATTATGTATTTTGGTTATCACTCTTGCACTATAAAAGCCTAATAAGAACAATTTTAAGGCTGAATGAGTCCCCTTTGTCTAACTGATGCTTAAGACCGTGCTTCATATCACACCTTTTGCTTACCCACCCTGAGAACATCATAAAGTTTGTGATTGGTACTGAGAAATGGCTCTATTCTATTAAAACTGTTACTGCGCATAGAATCATAGAATTTACAATGCAGAGGAGGCCGTTCGGCCCATCGAGGCTGCACCAGCCCTTAGAAAGAGCACCCGACTCAAGCCCACGTGTCTACCCTACCCCGTAACACAGGAACACCCACTTAACCTTTTTGGACACTAAGGGTAATTTAGCATGGCCAATCCACCTAACCCACAAATCTTTGGACTGTGGGGGAAAACCCACACAGACACGGGGAGAATGTGCGGACTCCGCACAGACAGTGACCGACCCGGGAATCGAACCTGGGACCCTGGATCTGTGAAGCAACTCTGCTAACCACTATGCTACCGTGCTACCCACTAACTACACTTCATGCTCATAACTACACTTCCCTACTTCAAAGCTATAAATGTTTCATGTTGAATTATTTCAAAAGGGGGCAGTGCGGCTCCTATTAGCTTTGTGAACGTCCATATACACCTCTGTACTCAGGAGTGAACACTCCACGTGCAGGATACCCGACTCTGCAATAAGGGTCATTTTATTTAGCACCCATAGTCAGTGCAGCCAGCCTTTCCAGGAACAATCTGGTTGAGTAATAAAGAATCTGGGAGAGGAGAACTCAGGCCAGGGGGGTGCCAGGGTAGGAGACAGAGCTGTGCAGGCAGGCTGGTGGAACCAAAGCCGCACAAGTCAGGTCAGACCACTATGGAGTAAATTAAGAGAGTAGGCGGGCCAGTTTAGTTGAAGCTGTGCAGACAAACTCCGACCGATAAGACAAAGGTTTTGGTGGACTAACATTCAGGTGAATCTGTATTAACAGACCAGAATCTGGTTGAAACTGCACAGGGAGAGTTCACTACTGAGTACAGAGCTACATACCACACCTTCACAAGCTGATAGGAGCCGGGCTGGATTTAAGAATCACCGAGAGGCAGGCAGAATGGAATGGAACGGAAATTACTTATTGTCACAAGTAGGCTTCAAATTAAGTTACTGTGAAAAGCCCCTAGTCGCCACATTCCGGCGACTGTTTGGGGAGGCCCGTACGGGAATTGAACCGTGCTGCTGGCCTGCCTTGGTCTGCTTTAAAAGCCAGCTCTTCAGCTGACAGGAAAGAGGAAGGGAACGCTCTGGACTTCACCTGGAGAGCTGATGGCTCCATCTAGCTCAGTGGGCTAGACAGCTGGTTTGTGATGCAGAGCAAGGCCAGCAGCATGGGTTCAATTCCTGTACCAGCTGAGAATTCTGAATTCGCCCTCTGTGTACCTGAACAGGTGCTGGAATGTGGCGACCAAGGGCTTTTCACAGTAGCTTCATGTAAGCCTACTTGTGACAATAAAGATTATTTACATTTACGTTACATTTACATCACAAGGGTCGATGCGGATTGACAGTCAAAATGAGTTAAGAAACTACAGAAGGACGGTTAGAACCTACATAATACACACGACAAACAAAAGAGATGGAGGATGGGTCAGAAGTAGGACAAAGAACAAAAGGGTTCAAATGATTTTCAAACGTTTATATTTACAATTGGTCAGGCAAATGAATGACAAAATCCAGAAAAGCGGGTATCCAGTGGCTACAGTTTGCAATGACACTGATGTAGGCGGATCACAGAAATCAGAAGAAAAGCCAGTTTAACACATAGGGCCGGGACCACCACGGTATGATAAGACACAGTCACCAACTGCCCCCCTGGGTGAGAACACTGAACTCATTGCCCCTCTGGTCATAACCAGTCAGATTAGTAAACCCAGGAAACGGGGTAAGACCAAAACTGCGCTAATATTGAATGAGGGGGAAGAAAAAGTTGATCAGGCGGAAGAGCACACCATGGTCGAGGAGGTCAGCTATGTGCCTTTTGACTCTAGGGTGTAACGAGTGTTACTCCATTTTTAAAATATAAATTTAGAGTACCCAATTCTTTTTTTTTCTAATTAAGGGGCAATTTAGTGTGGCCAATTCACCTACCCTCCACATCTTTGGGTTGTGGAGGTGAGACCCACACAGACACGTACAGTAACCTGGGGCCGGGATCAAACCCGGGTCCTCGGCGCCGTCAGGCAGCGGTGCTAACCGCTGCACCACCGTACCGCCCCGTAATACGTGTTACCGAACGAATTACTAATTGCTGCACAATAATCCAGAATTCTGGACTAAACGATGGGAAATGCAGGATTTCCATGTAGCGCACTCGATGGACATGCATTTCCTGGGAATGGCAAAATGAATCGAGGATATGTGTGAGTGCTTGCCCCAAATAATGAGAGATGGGGATTGGGCTAACCCAAAGGGCATTATTAGCTGGGATATAGCACGACAATTACATGGCAAATTTAAGAGGTTTCAAAGGTCCTGTGACCGGGTGGAAAAACTGGGGATGTACCACATCAGTTGCACAAAGGAATGGTGAATCCGTAAGGGATTATGCAGAGCGAATGTGGGAGGTCCACGTAGAGCTCTCGGGGAGTTTCCACCCCGAGTGGATTGATGAGAGTTTTTTGAGAAAGTTTAAAGAGTTTGGTCTGGAACATTAAAAGGTCATTAGGCTGGGCCTCTCCAGAGGTGAGAATTATAGGGAAATTATACGCTAGGCAGCAAAATTAGAATTTCAGGGAAATAAGGTCATTAATAATAATCTTTATTATCACAGGTAGGCTTACATTAATACGTCAATGAATTTACTGTGAAAATTCCCTGGTCAGCACATCATGGCTCCTGTTCGGGTACACAGAGGGAGAATTCAGAATGTCCAAATTACCTAACAGCACGTCTTTCGGGACTTGTGGGAGAAACCGGAGCACCCGGAGTAAACCCATGCAGACACGGGGAGAATGTGCAGACTTCAGACAGACAGTGACCCAAGCCGGAATCAAACCTGGGACCCTGTGCTGTGAAGCAACAGTGCTAACCACTGTGCTGCCGAGCAGCACCAGTAACGGCAGTAACATACAGCTGACCCCCTCAAAGGGGATGCTTTAATTGCAGAAAGGGGTGGCATGGTGGTTAGCACCACTGCCACACAAAGGCAGGGACCAATGTTCAATTCCAGTCTTGGGTGAATGTGTGAACTTTGCACATTCTCCTTGTGTCTGCATGGGTTTACTCCGGGAGCTCCGGTTTCCACCAAAGCCCAAAGATGTGCAGGTTAAGCGGATTGGCCTTGCTAAATTGCTCTTTAGTGTCGAAAGGTTAGGTGGGGTTACGGGGTATGGTGGGGGAAGGGCCTAGGTAGGGTGCTCTTTCGGAGGGTGGGTGCAGACTCGATGGGCTGAATGTCCTCCTTCTGCAGTGTAAGGATTCCATGAAGGACACATGGCTAAGGTGCCACGGAAGGGAATGCATTGTATTTTTTTTCCAATTAAGGGGCAATGTAGCGTGGCCAATCCATCTACGCTGCACATCTTTGGGTTGTGGGGATGAGACCCATGCAGACCATGCAAACTCCACACGGATAGTGACCCAGGGCCAGGATCAAACCTGTGCTAATCACTGCGCCTGGGAATGCATTATATTAACTGCCAGAAGCCTGAATGATTCATCATCAGAATGATTGATGGGCACCAAGTGGAGGAAAGGAGGGTCAGTCTCAGGCAAATTTCAGCAACATACGAGAGACAAACGCCCCTCATGAAGAATAAGTCCTGAAACATTCCAAGATCTATCTGACGAGAAATAGGTAGCACCAGCCCTCGGAACATCTTGGGCCAGGCATCCCTGTATGTTCATTGATGCACCGACAGTGCAGTATGTTAATAGATACCGGAGCATCTATTTCAATTACGGACCTGGATTTGCCCACAACCCATGCTACAGTAATGATGATATGAATAAGCAGGATACACATTTGCAAAACAGAATGAAACAATTACCTTAGAAATAGCGGACCTAGTTGTTCCCATACAAATTTGGTATGCAAGACCAATGAAGGAAATATTATGGGAATGGACATTCTGACAAAATTGGGGGTCTTAATTAGTCCTCAGGGTGGTGTTACAACCCCCTAGGCTAGTGTGTCATCAATTTCTGCCCCACTTGAACTAGAGTCGCAACACAATTGAAATAATCAATAAGTCTTATAAAAATACCTTAAATCTCTGGCCCTTGGTGTCCAATAATTGCAGTCACCAGGTTTGTAAATTTAAACACAATTACTGTTTATTTATAATAAGAACTGTAATGAAATATGCAGCAAATACAATTGGTTAACTATCATCTAATTCCTAATCCCCCACCCTCTGCACATACACACAAAACAAACAAACAGAGGGGAAGAGAGGGGTAAAAAATAAGTAAAATGAGAAAAAATTCTTTGTTTCAGATGGCTGTCTTTAGCACGCTGCCCTTTAAGCCAGATTTTCAGGTCAATATTTCTGCTTTCCAGTCTGTAATGGTTTTCACTGTAGATTCGTTCAGGTCTCTGCAGTTACACAGAAACTCACTGCCTTTCTGGAGTGAGAGAGTGGGAGAAGAGAGCAAGTCCTTCCCCTGAGTGTCCAGGATTCAAACTGTGCTCCTAACATCTGTGAAAATCATCCCTCTCAGGCAGGATCCAATCACCACCTGTTACCGCACAGAATATGGCCTTTTGGCCAATTCATTGGGCACCAACCAACCAATTGAACTGAGTCCCACCCCATCTCTCGGGTGCTGAAAGGTCTGGGTTTTTCTGTCCAAAGCGAGCAGAGTGTTCTCTGTTGTGACTTTCAAGTTCCTTATTCTGTTTGCTGCTTGACTTGTCCATAAAGCATCTATGGATAAAAAATCGTAATGGCAAAAAGGAAGAAAGGGGAAATAAGGGAATCAATAGGAAGGACCTTTATCGTGACAAAATCATCATGCAAGGGCCACTCAAAAATAACCGAATACCGATCCTCCTATGCAGTATCGCAACGGTAAACAGGGTGGACCCAGTTCCTTGGGAGCACCACGGACAATGGGGTACCTGGTGACGACAAATGAGCAGGGTCTGGGCACATCACAACCATGATTGCGAGGGAGTTAAAATTACACTGGTCCATGTCCCAGGACCAGAACAGACCCAGAGAAAACAATACCCTGTCAAACCAGAAACACATGAGACTGTTGGGGCATAATACAGAGCCTGGAGCAGGATAGGATAGTCAAGTTGGCCTAGTCCACTACTAACTCCCCTGATTGGTTCATTCAGAAACCAGATGGAACATACTGGGTAACTATTGACGACACGGCCTTAAACAAAGTAACTTCTAGAGAACACCCAATTGTAGCCAATCCAGCTCTGATATTTAACAACTTAGGGTTAAACAACACAATCATTTTTGTGACAGATAGTGCAAAAGGATTTTGGCCTTGCCACTAAATGAGGATTCCCAGAGCAAATTCGCGTTCACAGTCGGGCACAGGCAGTATTCCTGGGCATGCTTACCACAAGGGTTCCGGCAATCTTCCACTGGATGATATGTGACATGTTGTCACACAGACCTGGACAGGGGAAGCTCAGTAATCCAATATGTGGATGATCTGCTGATCGCCTCAGAGACTGCAAAGGGACACATAGGGGTGCTGTTGCACATCCTTGGTTTCTTGGAGGCAGCCATATTTGAAGTTAGCCCAATGAAAGCTCAGCTAGAGATGCAGGAAGTACAGTATCTGAGCTACACAATATCACAAAATAAATGGGAACTTCCTTGTAGTCGGGAATAAGCTACAGAAAGAATGCCCAGAGCCGTAGATGTGTAAGGAATTAGATAAGTTCTAGGATAATTTAATTATTCTAGCACTTACATAGGAGACTTTGTTAAATTGGCAATGCCCATACAAGAAATAACCAAAGTGGGGAGAGCATCACCAGACCATATAGATTGGGGTGAAGAACAGGAATTACCCTACACAGCCGTGAAACAGGCGCTCGCCCAAGCACCAGCTTTGGGATTACCATAGAACACGTTTTTCACCTGTACACACAGAATGAGGGAGGATTTTACAGCGCTTGTTGACCCAAGAGCACGGGGATCGAATGAGACCTATGGGATATTTTTTAAGAAAGTAGCTGCTTGTAGAATGTGGGATGTCTCAATGCATAGCAGCAATCGATTGTGAATCCTGGGCAGCAAAGGCCAGTGCAACCATAGTGATGAAGGGAGAATTGATCCTACATACAAAACACATTATAGTGGATTACTCAACACTGGAAGAACCGTCTCAGATAGCAGGTGGGCAGTCTGGGAAGCCATGTTGATCCCAAGGGATAAATCAGTTCAAATAATCTGTAATCGTAGAGCCAACCCTGCAGAAGGTTTGTTGATGGAGGGCAAGGAACATGTAACCAGATCAGAACACAATTGCCTAAAAGACATGACCAAGGAGAGTCCAGGGGTTTTGAATGTTTGTTGATGGGTCCTGTAGGTATATGGACGGAGTTCCCTGTACTGGATGGGCTATGACGAGGGACAGGTACAACATGAATAATTAGAGATCATGTGGATGCTGCAAAGTCACCCATGGAAGCAGCTGTAATAAAAGTCAAAACAAATCAAAAAGTGGTCAACCTCATCGAGTTAGGTAACCAATGAACAGACGAGGCAGCTAAAGATGCTGTGGCAACCAGTCCGGATATCGGGACAGCTACAAAGGGGATAGGGGAAGTAAATATTGCAAACTTGAGACACTAAGATGGAGGCGAAAAATGTGGGAAAAGCAGTGTGTAGCCAAAGAAGTAGACTAGATTTGGCAAAAGGAAGGCAAGGTGGCAAGAATTGGGGATATATACAAGTGGCTGGGGGAGCAGGAAGGTGAGCAGGTGGTGAAGATCAAGGAGAATTGGGAAGCGGAGTTGGGGGGGAGATCAATTGGGGAATATGGAGTGGGGCACTGCGAAGGGTAAACGGGTCCTCCTCTTGTGCAAGGATGAGCCTGATACAGTTTAAGGTGGCGCACAGGATGTATATGACTCGGGCGAGAATGAGTGGGTTCTTTCAGGGGGTAGCAGATAAGTGTGAGATGTGTGGGCAGGGGCCAGCTAATCACACGCACATGTTTTGTGGTTGCGAAAAATTGAGAAGATTCTGGGCGGGAGTGTTCGCGGTCTTAGCCAGGACAGTGGAGAAGGAGGTGGACCTGGACCCTTTGGTGGCAGTTTGGGGTCTTCCAATCGTTTTTTGGAACCTGAAACTTCGGAGATGATTATTATCTAAAATAATCTCCGGAGTTTCAGGTACAAAAATGATAAATTATTCCAACATGTTGGAAGAATTCTACCCCAGAGGGCATCTCTGAAGAAGACTCTTCCAATTCAGATAAATAGGTCATTTATACATTGAGAAGCACGAAGCATTGTTTGAATTCCAACATTGTCTGTTTTATATTTAAAGTAAACAAATATTTTTGATTAAAAAATTTCACAAACAAAGGTTCTACTATCCGAGGCATTTATCTGTCCTTCCTATCTCCCAGAGGTTACTCTTAGGATGCAATTTACCATCCTCATCATGCCCAATGTGGTGGGCGAGATTCAAATCAGAATATTTCAATCAACCATTAGGCTCCATACGCATGTGCTGGATTCAGCGCCGGCCCTAGGGTTGCTGGCGCCCGGGCAAGCTGAACTTCGGCGCCCGTGGGGGGGGAGGGGGGGCGTGGGGGGGGGGGGGGGCCGTGGGGGGGGGGGGCCGAGGGGGGGGGGGAGGGGGCGAGGGGGGGGGGCGAGGGGGCGGGGCGGGGGGGGCGGACCCGAGGGGGGGGACCGAGGGGGGGGGTGGGGGGAGTGGACCGAGCGGGGGTCGGACCGAGGGGGCGGACCGGGGGGGGGGCCGCCCTGGGGGAGTGCGGCCACCGCGCATGAGTTGGTTGGCACCGGCCCAACTGCGCATGCGCGAGACCCGAGTCTCTGGCGCCCCCTAGCACATGGCGCCCCGGGCGACTGCCCGAGTTGCCGGTGCCTTGAGCCGGCCCTGGCTGGATTCTCCCGCACCCGGGAACTAAAGGCCTACCTATCGAGGCCTCGACTGGGTGTCGGTTAGTACTGATCTACACAAATGTGGACCAGGCGTATTGGCACCTGGGGGATTTCCCAGGCCATTGGAGATTCCTCGGTGGTCTGGGACAGGGCAAAGTAGCACCAAGGCTCTCCCTTTCACACCTGGACACCTCGGCACTGCCAGGCTGGCACTGCAAGATGCCTGGGTGCCATGGTGGCACTGTCAATGGTCATGTCCTGATGGGCTAAGCCCATGAAAGGGGGGATGAGGGGGCTTTGAAGGGTGGGGGCTTGGGGGGTGAAGGGTGAGTATGAAGGGGCCTCATAAAGGTTGGGGGGGGGTGAAAGGTGGGGGCCCTTAAATGGTGGAGACCTGAACGGGGCAGTTGGGAGGCCTCAGCGACCTCATAGCAGGGTGTCCTCACTTGAGAGGCTGTGGGGTAATTGTTGGCGCTTTTGAAATAGTTGCTTCACAGCTCCAGCA
Source organism: Scyliorhinus canicula (assembly GCF_902713615.1). NCBI lineage: Eukaryota > Metazoa > Chordata > Chondrichthyes > Carcharhiniformes > Scyliorhinidae > Scyliorhinus > Scyliorhinus canicula. The sequence goes on along the minus strand of NC_052146.1, from coordinate 36,429,265 downwards.
TCCCAGGTCGATTCCCGTCTTGGGTCACTGTCTGTGTGGAGTTTGCACTTTCTCTCCCTGTCTGCGTGGGTTTCCTCCGGGTGCTCCGGTTTCCTCCCACAGTCCAAAGATATGCAGGTTAGGTGTATTGGCCACGTGAACTGTCCTTAGTGTCCAAAAATGTTGGGTGGGGTTACTGGATTATGGGGATAGGGTGGGGGTGTGGGCTTAGGCTCTTTCCAAGGGCCGGTGCAGACTCGATGGTACGAATGGCCTCCTACTGCTCTGTAAATTCTATGATTCGATGAGACCTCTTGGGGGAAGTAGGAAGTAAACCTGAGCGCAAAGTGTTAGGATCCCGGACGAGAACCCAACTACCCAACTATTTGCAATTTGTAAAACCGTGAGGAAATGTTACTGTACCACAGGGGTGATAACACTGACCAATGGGTGTCTTTTATGTTAAAACAAACTTTAATTTAATCATAGAATTAGCAACAAAGAAATAGCTTTAAAGTTACAACAGTTTGTAAGTAAAAGAAGAAACCTAACTTACTTCCTCAACCTGACACTATATTCCAATTAAGCAAACCGATACATTTCAAATACCACTCATAAATAAAGATAACAACTAGGTTTCTACTTGCTTTTCTCTTTGCAGGACCTTACAGGACCAAACGGAAACACCTCTGATCAGATTAGAGTTCTAAGATCTACTAACTCTTCAGACAGACCTGACTCCTCCCATTGACTACATCATCTGTACCTAAAGCATTTTTAAAAATAGATTTAGAGTACCAAATTCATTTTTTCTAATTAAGGGGCAATTTAGCGTGGCCAATCCACCTACACTGCACATCTTTGGGTTGTGGGAGCGAAATGTGGAAACTCCACACGGAAGGTGACCAGAGGCGGGATTGAACCTGGGACCTCGGTGCCATGAGGCAGCAATGCTAACCACTGCGCCACCGCGCAGCCCACAACTGTACCTAAAGCATAAGGCATTATTTTGTCTCTACTTAGAAGATGCCCCTGGAGTAGTTTAGCCAGGACCAAAGACAATACCCCTCATAAAATATTACACCCAGTGGATCCTTCAAACCTAAACAATATTCCATTAGCTAGCTAAATGTAAACAAGTAAATGGTTCTCAAGTAAATGGTTCTCACCTGTAAATTAATGATGACCTCATATTTATGACACCTTAATCACCACTCTCGCAGGCGGCTATGCCAACATTTATTGCCATAATTGACCTTGAGAAGGTTTATTGTTTAATGTCAGGTTTTAATAACATTACTACAAAAAATAGTACCAAATATGACCATTTCTTACATTTGTCACAATAACATACATAATTATGAACAATATTGCTAAGAGGGGTTATTTTAAAAAAAACTCAAAACAATGCAACAAAGTTTGTGGTTTGCAAAACAATTGTAGCATTGCTCCATTGGTCAAAATGAGGCATTTAGATTTATTTTTAAATGTTAACAGCCCCGAACCGCATCATAAAAAGCTGATGTTGGGACTCCTCTCATACTCCCTTCAGTTCATGTTGTCTTTCCTCTCATAACCTATGTTGAAAGACTGCACAACTAATTCCCATCATGCAACATGAGTTTAAAATTTGATCTGTTCTTGAGTTGTTGGACAGCTTTTGTTTGTCTTCCTGGGGGGCATGTATGCAAAAGCAGATGCTGGAAACAGTCAGCAGGTCTGGCAGCAACTGTGAAGCAAAAAAAAAGTGTTAACCCTTCAGGTGGATGATCTTTTAACATCACAGCAAGCAGTATTTATCTGGTTAAATGTCACAATCCTGAAACCTTAACAGTTTGTCCCTCCGCTGATGGGCCTGTAGAGTATTTTCAGCATTTTCTGTTTTTATTATTGGGAGGCATTTAAGTACGTTAATAAATCTACGCCTCAGGGACTGCAGCGGTTCAAGAAGGCAACTCACCACCACCTTCTGAAGGGCAACCAGGGATAGACAATAAATGCTGGTCTAACCAGCAATGCCCATATCCTGTAAATGAATTTTAAAAATATTTAATCCATGATATTTAATCTACTTTTTTATTTATTCCTTCAATGGGTGTGAGGGTTGCTGGCAAGGCCAGCATTTGTGGCCTAACCCTAACTGCGCTTGAACTGAGTGGTTTGCTAAGCCATTTCAGAGCGCAGTTGAGAGTCAACTGCATTGAATCTGGAGTCACCTGTAGACCCTGTAGATACACAATGGCGTGCGGTGTGTACCACCTCCAATATGTATTGCTGGAACTCACCAAGGCTCCTTAGGCAGCAACTTACACATGCACTGCCATCTAGAAGGACATGGACAGCAGACACACGGGAACACCGCCACCTGCAAGTTTCCTTCCATGACTTGGAAACAAATTGCCATTCCTTCACTGTGAATGGGCAAAATCCTACAACTCCCTCCATAAGTGCATTATGGGTGTACCTACACCACTTGCAGCAGTTCAAGAAGGCAGCTCATCGTCCTCTTCTCACGATCAATTATGGGTGGGCAATAAATGGTGATCTAGCAACTGGCACCATATCCCATCAATAAAGGTCAGCAGATTTCCTTCTCTAAAGAAAGTGTATCCATCGTATATTATATCATTGATTGAATGGTACTCAAAATAATTATATTTAGAGCTGCTTGGAAATTTAGCATCTTTTATGAGGTTGCTGGTTCCCGTACCAGCCTCCCCGGACAGGCGCCGGAATGTGGCGACTAGGGGCTTTTCACAGTAACTTCATTGAAGCCTACTCGTGACAATAAGCGATTTTCATTTCATTTTTCATTGGGTCGCCTTTTAATTTGTTTCCCCAACAAAAAAATAATGCAATTCACCATTGGCTCTGCAAGCTCAAATAATTATTTTTTTTAAACCCTGCTGGAAATGTGAGATGCACAGGCGCGGCTGCCGAGGGTCAGGGCGCCAGATGTCTGAACATCTGCACCCGAGCATGAGGTGCAGCGGCAGCAACTCGACCGCCCCTGCAGCTCCTCTGCCACCTGCGCGCGAGGAGGGCTCGTGGCCCGGGGAGGGCGGGGTTTCCGGTTCCCCTCCCCCCGGGGCCCCGGAAAGGTCGCGAGCGGCGCCCGGTGCGGCTCGGTGAGGCTGAGCTGAGCCGTCGCTATCGCAACAGCTTTTTCCTTTGGGCTGTGATGTGTGATGATCGCGAGTGTGGAGCCTATCAATACTGAGCGCTTGTCTCTGCAATAACAACATTAGTAATAATAATAAAGCGGGCGAGTTCATTGGAGTGAGGACAGGTAAAGGGCACCCGCATCTTATTCACAAACTCTTTCACCAGCTGTGTAATGGTTTGTATATAGTGCCGTGGTTAATATGGTACCTTGATTTGTACACGGTGCTGTGGTTTGTACATGGTACCTTGATTTGTATATGGTGCTGTGGTTTGTATCTAGGGTGCTGTGGTTTGTACATGGTACCTTGATTTGTATATGGTGCTGTGGTTTGTATATGGTGCTGTGGTTTCTATATGGTACCTTGATTTGTATATGGTGCTGTGGTTCATATATGGTACCTTGATTTGTATATGGTGCTGTGGTTCATATATGGTACCTTGATTTGTATATGGTGCTGTGGTTTGGCAATGGTACCTTGATTTGTATATGGTTCTGTGGTTTGTATATGGTGCTGTGGTTTGTACATGGTACCTTGATTTGTATATGGTGCTGTGGTTCATATATGGTACCTTGATTTGTATATGGTGCTGTGGTTTGGCAATGGTACCTTGATTTGTATATGGTTCTGTGGTTTGTACATGGTACCTTGATTTGTATATGGTGCTGTGGTTTATATATGGTACCTTGATTTGTATATGGTGCTGTGGTTTATATATGGTACCTTGATTTGTATATGGTGCTGTGGTTTATATGGTACCTTGATTTGTATATGATGCTGTGGTTTGTACATGGTACCTTGATTTGTATATGGTGCTGTGGTTTATATATGGTACCTTGATTTGTATATGGTGCCATGGTTTGTATATGGTGCTGTGGTTTATATATGGTACCTTGATTTGTATATGGTGCTGTGGTTTGTATATGGTGCTGTGGTTTATATATGGTACCTTGATTTGTATATGGTGCTGTGGTTCATATATGGTACCTTGATTTGTATATGGTGCTGTGGTTTGGCAATGGTACCTTGATTTGTATATGGTGCTGTGGTTTGTACATGGTACCTTGATTTGTATATGGTGCTGTGGTTTATATGGTACCTTGATTTGTATATGGTGCTGTGGTTTGTACATGGTACCTTGATTTGTATATGGTGCTGTGGTTTATACATGGTACCTTGATTTGTATATGGTGCTGTGGTTTATATATGGTACCTTGATTTGTATATGGTGCCGTGGTTTGTATATGGTGCTGTGGTTTATATATGGTACCTTGATTTGTACATGGTGCTGTGGTTTGTATGGTGCTGTGGTTTATATATGGTACCTTGATTTGTATATGGTGCTGTGGTTTGTACATGGTACCTTGATTTGTATATGGTGCCATGGTTTGTACATTGTACCTTGATTTGTATATGGTGCTGTGGTTTCTATATGGTACCTTGATTTGTATATGGTGCTGTGGTTTATATATGGTACCTTGATTTGTATATGGTGCTGTGGTTTATAGATGGTACCTTGATTTATATATGGTGCTGTGGTTTGTATATGGTACCTTGATTTGTATATGGTGCTGTGGCCTTTATAGTGCTGCGGTTTGTGGGTGCTGTGGCTTTTATGGTGCTGTGGTTTTTCCATGGTACCTTGATTTATATATGGTGCCATGGTTTGGCAATGGTACCTAGATTTGTATATTATCTCTGCAGGCTGCAAAGCACATTAAGTCCCTAGGGACTTCCCCAGTCAAACCACAGACCATTAGCTTACACTTAAGAACACATTTCTTTGTCAATTTCACCTTTGGCTGCTAAAAACACACAGGCCCTGAAAAACAGAATTATTTTATTTAAAATCATGACCTTCAATCAAACACCCTCTCACCCCAGGCCTTGAACCCTTAAATTGCCCAATACTTAGAATCCAATATTCCTCAAGTCTTCCGGTTGTCACAATAAATTAAAATCTCAAGGGGGTGGAGGTGTTGATGGTGGATGGAAATTCAGGGAAAAACTGTACAGCAGTGTTCTTAAAACTTTTTTCCGGGGACCCATTTTTACCAACCGGCCGAACTTCGCGTCCCACGCCGGCCGACCTTCGCGACTCACCATTTTCAAATAAACCCCCCACCCCCACCCCACCCCACCAAACTTGTAAAAAAAATGAATAAAATAAATGAAAAAATAAAAGTTAAATGAATAAAATAAATGATAAATGAATAAAAACCACTACAGAACTTGTAAAACGAAAAGCTGCAACCGTTCAAAAAAAAAATAGCGGCCGCACTGTGCATGCGTGCCCAATTATCGTATGCGCAATGCAGCCAAATTTTAAAAAAAACATGTTTGCGGAATGCACATGCATGCTGATTATCGTGTGCACATGCTCAATGTGGCCGAATTTGTTTTAACATATTCGCGGCCGCTTGCAGCCGGCGTTATGAAAAGCGGGCTGCTGCGTGGGGATTTGTGCGATCGGGAGCGCCGCGGGCTACGGCTCCGTGACCCTCCCGACACCCAACTCAGGTCACGCCCCTGACTTTGAAGAACACTGCTGTACACGGTTAAAAACAACAATGAAACAGCACCTTGTTCATCGTGGCCAGGGACCGTAACAAGAGGTCTTTTCAAGAGTGTACTGCCAAAATTCCACCAACACCTCTCCTATCCCACCAGGTGCGACAACACTCTCGACCACTGCTGCACAAAAATCAAAGGAGCCTACCGTTCCATCCCCCGACTGCACTTTGGAAAATCAGATCATAAGACGGTGCTCATTCTCCCAGCATACAAACAGGAACTTAAGTGGGAGAATCTGGTTAAGAAGGATGTGCAGTGGTGGTCCGAGGAAACAGAAGAGCTCTACGTGACTGCTTGGAGTCAGTGGACTGGTCCATGTTTAAGAACTTTGTGACCACCACCGTTACAGACTTCATCAGTAAATGTGTGAACAACTGCATGCCAAAGAAAGTAGTGCATACGTTCACCAACTCAGAAACCATGGCTTAATCAGGAGATTGACTCCCTTCTGAACGCCAGGTTTGAGGCGTTCAAGTCAGGCGACGTTGATCTATACAAGAAATCGAGGTACGAACTCTGCAAAGACATTTGGGATGGACCAAGCTAGAGTCACAGACTAGTGTTACAGACTCTTGGCGGTCGTGCCAAGGCCGAAACAACATAGCGGGCGACAAAGCAAAGCCGAGCTGGATCTCCGGCAACAGCAGACCACTCCCTGATGAGTTCAATGCGTTCTATGCTCTGTCGGAGCCGGAAATCATCAAACCACTGTCGACTGCCCCAGCAGCCCCGGACACACCCATACCCACTATCACAGCTTCCGAAGTCAGATCGGTCTTCCTGAAAGTGAATCTTCGGAAGACGATGGGCCTGGATGGGGTCCCTGGTCATGCACTCAGATGCTGCGCGGACCAGCTGGCAGATGTGTTCGCTGACATCTTCAACCTCTCCCAACTCTGTTCTGAGGTCCCCATCTGGTTCAAGAAGACCACCATCATATCAATACCAAAGAAGAACTAAGCAATACGCCTCATCTGGTGCCCCTGACTTCAGTCGTAATGAAGTGCTTTGAAGGTTGGTCATGAAGGCACATTAACTCCATACTCTCAGAATGCCTAGATCCACTACAATTCGCATACTGCAGCAACCGGTCCACAACAGATGCCGTTTCCCAAGCCTTACACTCATCCCTGGAGCATGACGACAACAAGGACTCCAACATTAGATTCAATTTATTGAATATAGCTCCTCCTTCAATACCATAATCCCAGCCAAGCTCATATCAAAGCTCCAAAATCTAGGATTTGGCTCCTCACTCTGCAACTGGATCCTTGACTTTCTGACTCGTAGACCACAATCAGTAAGAATAAACAACAACACCTCCTCCCAAGATTGTCCCCAATACCGGGCCCCCGCATGGCTGCGTGCCTATCTCCTACTATACTCCCTATACACACACGGCTGGGTGGAAAAATTTGGTCCCATGTCCATCAACAAGTTTATTAACGATAAACCACAATGGGTCGGATCAATGAGTCAGAACACAGGAGGGAGATAGGAAAACCTAGTAGAGTGGTGTAACGACAACAACCTATCCCTCAATGCCAGAAAAACTAAAGAGCTGGTCATTGACTTCAGGAAGCAAAGTACAGTACACACCCCTGTCTGCATCAACGGGGTCGAGGTGGAGATGGTTGACAGCTTCAAATTCCTAGGTGTGCAGATCACCAAAAATCTGTCCTGGTCCCCCCATGCCAATGCTACGACCAAGAAAGCACAACAGCGCCTATTCTTCCTCAGGGAACTAAGGATATTCGACATTAACCCGTACCAACTTTACAGGTGTACCATAGAAAGCATCCTATCTGGCTGTATCACAGTCTGGTATGGCAACTGCTCGGCCCAGGACCGCAAGAAGCTTCAGAGTCGTGAACACCGCTCAGTCCATCACACGACTCCCATCCATTGACTCTATCTACACCTCCCGCTGCCTGGGGAAAGCAGGCAGCATAATCAAAGACCCCCCCACCCCCACCCGGCTTACTCATTCTTCCAACTTCTTCCATCGGACAGGAGATACAAAAGTCTGAGAACACGCGCAAACAGATTTTTAAAACTGCTTCTTCCTCGCTGTTCCTGGACTCCTAAATGACCCTCTTATGGACTGATTTGATTAATACTACACTCCTCTGTGCTTCACTCGATGCCGGTGTCTATGTATTTACATTATGTCCCTTGTTTTGCCCTTTTACGTATTTTCTTTTCATGTACTAAATGATCTGTTTGAGCTGCACGTAGAAAAATACTTTTCTTCATTGTACCTTGGTACACGTGACAATAAACAAATCCAGACAAGGGTGGGAAATGTGAGATGCCAAATTTTGAATTCCTGACGGCAAGTTGAGTTGTGGAGGTGAAGTCAGTGCCATGTTTGCGCCGTGTCCAGCATTATCTTAGCCTGTGACGGGTCATACTTGTAATGTGTTTGCATGCCATGAATATTCATTGTTATGGTGTGTTATGATTATGCATCTTCTTTAAATCTATTGCTGATATCATCAATAAGTACAGTTGTTACTTGTTCGTCGGGTAATCGAGGGGGAAGTGGGAAGGGCCTGATATCCTGGTTGTGGTGAGATCATATCATACAAAATTGGAGCAGGAGTAGGCCATTTTGCTCATTGAGTCTGCTCTGATCATTGAATAAGGCCATGGCTGATTTTTTATTTTTGTGGCTTTAATTCCCCTGACCTGTCGGCTACCCCTCCCATTTGGGTAGCACAGTGTTAGCACAGTTGCTTCACAGCTCCAGGGTCCCAGGTTTGATTCCCGGCTTGGGTCACTATCTGTGTGGAGTCTGCACGTTCTCCCTGTGTGTGTTGGTCTCCTCCGGAAGCTCCGGTTTCCACCCACAGTCCAAAGATGCGCAGGTTAGGTGGATTGGTCATGCTAAATTACCCTTAGATGTCCAAAAAAAAGGTTAAGTTACTGAAAAGGTACTAGGTTACAGGAATAAGGTGGAGGCGTGGCCTTGAGTAGGGTTCTCTTTCTAAGGGCTGTTGCAGACCCGATGGGCCAAATGACCTCTTTCAGCACCGTAAATTCTATGATAATCTGACTATAGCCTTGAACACATTCAATGATCCAGTCTCCACTGACTGCTCTCTGTTGAAGAGAGTTCCAAAGTCCAATGGCCCTTAGAAAAGATACAATGTTCACCAACTCCATCTCCCTCCCTGACGACTGTCTGAGGCTGTCTACCATTTGCAAATCTGGTGGAATATTTGAGTTTCCAGCCACATCTGTGCACGGACCACCTATTCGTAACATTGTTGTCCCATTTCACCGTGCCTCAGCTTTGCTCCTCCAACGCTCCTCCGTGCCTTAGCTATCTCTAAACTTGACTGTTTCCATTTCACTCTTGGCCACCCTCCCACAATCTATTCTGGTGCCACCCAACACTCTGCTGCCTGTATTCTTACTGGGTGTCAAGTCCCATTGTTGCACGTTTTACTGTGGTTGTAAAACGCGTTTATTGGAGTGTATTAACACGCCTCCGAGTTCGACGTGTGCTTAACACTACTGGGCTCTGTTGTATGTAATTATTTAGCTCTGGAGTCGCCAGTTGCCGTATAGACAACGTCACAAGTATTCCAAGGTCAAGTTCAAAGTAATAAAGACGATACACCGATTAGTAAGGTTCAAACGATCAATATTTATTATACAGTTATAATAAATATTCATACACACACTAAGAGACTAAGCTATAACTAAACTTAAGTGAACAGAATACTTATCTAACAGGAACAGGCAAGGTCAGAGAACGAGGCCTTCGTCCTGGTCTTGTACTGCAGCCTTCAGCAAGCGTTCTGGTACTTGGGAGTCTAGTGGGCTTGGATCGCGTAGCGAGCGTTGAACTTACGGTTTCGGCGGCTGGTGCTCAACGGCTGGAGTCAGGATGCAAGATGTCAGTCAGAGCCGGAGCACGAGTTTAACAGACCGGGCTCTGTGGGGAATTTGCTTTTATACCCCTCTCTAATGTCCTTGCCCCCTTCTAGGCGGGCTCTACCTTTCGGTACCGATTGGAGCGTTTCCAAACGGCTACCTTCGAAATCCTCCAATGCGGGGGCTTCCCTCGATGTTGGGGGGTGGTTTCGATATTCGTTACTCTGGTGCCATCTTGTTTGCACAACCAATTAAGTGTTACATTGAGATGGAAATGTTGCCATTGTGTGTGCCTGGATCTGGGCTGCCTCATCAGAATGTTAAGCGCTTTGCCATTAACACCTTTGGCTTGGAGATCTGCACCTGGCCAGAAAACTGGTTTGCTGCTTGCAAAATGCTAATTAGTTGAGAGCAGGCTGTCTGTTCTCGCTAAACAGGCTTTTCCTTCTGTCTTCCATTTTAGTTTGGCTCAGTGTCCATTTTGCGTGGCCAGCATGGCTACATTCCCTCCTTGTGATCCTCACAATCATACTATTGTGAAGGATCACCTATGTACGTTGCCTTCCTTGTGTTCTGACCTCTTGCCAGTTCCTGTTCTACTCTATTCCTAAACTATGGGAAGAAGAAAAATTTTTAACTAACATTTCTACTTGGCCCTATGTCAAAGGGACATGCATTACTACAACTGGGAACCTCTACCTATCACTATTAACCTTAACCTTAACTTAACATTTCATCACTCTAAAATCTTAACCATTCACACCACAACATCACACTTCCCAACTCGGCAGTCGAGTATGGAACAATATAATACATGGCTGAATTTTTTTATTTACAGAGTGTTGTAATCAGTGAGGGGTTGAGGGGTTTGGTGGAATCCGAAGATGGGGGATTGAACTCTATAGATGGGTGAGGTGCTGGAACGAGAAGCTCTCCTCTTCCATTTCCTCAACCTGAGGGTCTGCACTAGTATGATGAGGATCGCGATCACCAACAGTGATTCGATTATATAGGACATGGAGTACCACGTCATGAATTTAGTGCACCAGGTCTGAACCTCGCTGATCAGAGCTGAGCACTGGGGGTTTGCTGTAATTGAAACATTTACGGTGGGGGTTGTGGGGGAAACGTGTCTTGTTTCCACACATATACATATGACATTTAGAAACAATAGGTGGGTTTCCATCATTTTGCTGTTCTTCTTCTTTCTCTTCCTTCTTCCTCCGGTATTGACAATCCTGGCTTCGACCTCTGTCCCGTCCTTTGAAACCTTTGGGATCAAGCACAGTATCTGTCAATACACAGTTTAAGACCTTTACTTGTTAGTGCATCTGTCTTTCAAAACCCAATTGACCCTTTAAAATGACTGGCTAAGTCACACCCTGTGACTCCCCTCATTTTTTTTTTTCAAAAAGCGAATTTAAAGACCAGCATACACCTAACAATCCTTCCTTCTGCGAGCCGTCTCGCAGGCTTTGCTGATTTACCATCCGAATGTTCCCGGATGTAAATAGCATGTGGGATGGCGGCCGAAGGGCTACCTAACGTAAAATGAAAACAAACTTTGAAACAAACATCCGAATGAGTTGCGTATGGGCCGCGACGGGTATGAGTTGGATGGAATCCCCGGGTAGGGCGTGCTGTGCCATACCCGAGCTTGGCTGACCAAGGGTTGGTTCTCAGACAGGGCGGGTCCTCAGTGCCGTTTGTCCACTGCCTGAGTAACCTGGAAAGAAAAACGGGTATGAATGTGTTGACCATGACTTGCAGCCTCTATTTCGCCGAATAGAGGGGCACCTAAAAACCAAGGGAGCCAAGATGCTCCAACTGAGGACATCACTGAAGTTCTCAGAGATATCTGCAGATAAACTATTTGGCGTGTGGCCTTACAACTTTGGAAAAGATCTCCAATCAAACCGAAGTTCTCAAAGGTATCTGCGGATAAACTAACGTGTATGTGAGGTGGTCACAATCTTTTCAGCTGAAAAGAAGATGTCCATCCTCCAGCTGAACAATGTACAATCCTGAGACAAACAAACATAAAACGAAGACAAACATACGTGCAGGTTCCATCAGAAAGGACATCGTTTCCCTCAAACGATTCCTATCTTACATCATCTGGACACCTCACTTTGATTCTGCCTCTGTGAACAGGGTCACAAAGGGGTTGCCGTGTCGGGATTCAGACATTGCGTCGTCCTGCTCTCCCGGATCCCACACCCTTGTGTGGATCAGGCATGAAACTTTGGAATTGTGTGACCGGGGGTCACTCTCGTCATTGCGGACAAGTCTGTATGAGTTGTCCCTGTGCCATTGTGTAGTGTCGAGTGTGTTGTCGGGGTAGTCGGGGTCGGGTGGTGGTTCTGGGTTTTTAAGGTAAGTGACTTCCATGGGGTCACTGGAGTCGGGGTCGTAGTTGGTGCAGTGTGGGTTGTATGGCTGTGTGCTGTCGCTGTCTTCAGAGTCAGTGTCAGTCCTGCTGTCTCTGCTGTGGCAGCTTGTGGGCGTGTCGGGGCGTGGTCTGTTGTGGTCTGGGGGCGGAGTCGTGGGCGAGTCCGTGGATGAACTGGTCTGTGAGGGGGATGGTGGAAAAGTGTCTCTGGTGGGCGGGGTGAAGTGTTCTGCTGCATCCAGCAGGACATGGTGAGCATGGTTGGCCTGTGTTCCATATGCCTTTAACTGGTTTATATGGAACCACGCGGTCTTCCCATTAGGATATTTTATCCTGTAAACGGAGGGGCTAATTTTGTCCGAAATTGAGTAGGGACCGGAATATTTTGGAGCCAAAAAACTGCTGGGGTTATAAACCGATAACATTACCTGTTGCCCAACCTGGAATTCTGTGGTGTGGACGGTCTTATTGAAACAGGCAGTGCGTTGCTGTTGGCGTTTCCCTAGCTGGACTGCGGCCGCGATCTGTGCAGACCTCACAGTCTCAACTAGATCTTTAACTGCCTTTTCATGTGTGAGGGCCGTCACTTCGGGGCTTGTCATGTCCAGTCCTAAAAGGAATTCTGTACCTTTCATAGGGCGTCCGGTCATGAGTGTATGTGGTGTGTATCCTGTAGATGTGGAGACAGTGTTCCTTATGAACATAAGTGCAAATGGGAGCACTGAATCCCATGTGGAATTATTCTCTTGAACCATTTTCCTGAGGGTCGTTTTTAGGGTCCGATTCATGCGCTCCACAATCCCGCTGGACTGTGGATGATACGCAATATGGAAGATTTGTTTTATGCCGAATATTGTCAGGACGTTCCTCATGACCCGTCCTGTAAAGTGAGATCCCTGGTCCGAATCGATACTTCGGGGTAAACCCCATCTCGTGAAGATGTGGTGGGTCAGGATCTTTGCAGCTGTCTTTGCTGTATTTGTTCGTGAGGGAAATGCCTCTACCCATTTGGTAAAGGTGTCGATGACCACCAGAACGTATTTATAGCCATTCCTACAAGGGGGCAATGGACCTATAAAATCGATCTGGAGGTTTGTCCAAGGGCCGTTAACTGGGCGAGTATGCCGAAGTTGTGCCTTCTTAGAATACCTCTCCGGGTTATTCTGTGCACAAATAAGGCAATTCTCTATGTAATGTGTGACATCAGTCCTGAGATTAGGCCACCAACAGAGTTGCCTGAGGTGCCTCGTTGTTGCATCAATTCCCTGATGCCCGTGTCCGTCATGGAACAAGGCAATCATCTGATTCCTGTCCTGCTTCGGGACCACATAAAGTTGGTCCTTAATGATCACACCCTCATGTGTGGTCAGTGTGTGTTTAAGGTGCTCGTACGCAGGCACAAAGTTTCCCTTGAAAACCTCCCTGAGGTCTCCGTCCTGTTTCTGTGCTGCTACGAGATCTTTAACCTCTGTTTGTGAGACTTGTACTGCACTCACAGGGGCGCTAGCCGGTGCGCTAGCTGGGGGGGTCCATAAGTGTCCTCTCCTGGAACCTGCCTTAGCCAATGCGTCGGCTTTTACATTCCCAGGGGGTGATGACCTATGGTGGCTGCGAACTTTTATAATGCCGAAGGTCCTGTCCTTCGCTTTCTCTAGGATATGCTGGAGTAAGGGGGCTGATGGAAGGGGTTTTCCGTCTGCGGAGACAAAACCTCGTGTCCTCCACAGGGGCAGAAAATCTGTTAGGCTATTGCAGACATATAAGCTGTCTGAATATATGTCTGCTGGGCTGGGGAAAGAATCGGGGTGGTCCACTATATACGCTATGGCCGCTAGCTCTGCTGCCTGCGCGCCTAAGTGACCTGGTAACTTAAGAGCTATCTCTTCGAGAGCGCGCCCCTGCGCGTCCTCTACATAGATGCCGCATCCTGTGATACGCTCACCATTTAAAACTGTGGAGGAACCGTCTACATAAATCCTCAAGGGTCCACACGTGTCTGTGGGCTGGGGGCTTTGTTTTGGGTTCCCTATCTTCCTGGGGGGTGTCTTTGCGATAAAGGGTCCTGTGTTATGCAGGGGAGCTACAATTTCACAGTCATGGGGCTGTCCGGGGTATTGGAGATCGTCTGCTAAATATGTGTGTGTGCGTGTCCGTTTTACTGTAATGTCCCGTCCTTGTAAAAGTAGGGTCCACCTAGCTGCCCTAATCTGGCTAACTGAACCGTCCTTCAGTCGACCGTCTAGTAGTAGCTGTGTGGGTGTGTGTTCGGTTAGAATGGTGATGGGGTTTAGTCCGGTTATGTATGAAAAGTACTGTACTGCCCAGAAGACAGCAAGGAGGTGCCTCTCACAGGCTGAAAATCCTTGTTCTACTGGGTCTAGCAGTCGGGAGGCATAAGCCACTGGTCTTAGCTGCTCGTGCCGTTCCTGAAGCAACACGGCCGAGAGGGTCAGATCGGTGCTCGCTACCTCTATTGCGAAAGGGGAAAGTGGGTCTGGGACTAGCAGCGCGGGTGCTGCACTAAGGGCTCGTTTTAACTCCTCCACAGCCTCTGTATGCTGCGGAAGCCATTCCCAGGGGGCTCCTTTCTTAAGGAGGTCTGAAAGTGGGGCGGCTTTTGTCGCGAATCCGTCGATGTGGTTCCGACAATAACCAACCAGTCCTAAAAACGACCGGAGGGCTGATACATTTTGGGGAAGGGGCAATTTGACGATCGAATCAATTCTTTTGAATTCGATCTCGCGTTTGCCGTGCGTGATGACTGTTCCCAAATACATCACTTTATCTGCCAAAATCTGGGCCTTTTTCGGGTTAACTTTACAGCCAATTTCAGTCAAGAGTTCCAGGAGTTCGGCCAGAAGCGAAATGTGCTCTGCCTTTGTGTCTGTCTGCAGTAGTAGGTCGTCTACATACTGTACCAGACATTCGGGGCGGGAAAATTTTTCTAGTCCACTTGCCAGCTGTCGGTGGAAAATGGAGGGTGAATTGTGGAATCCCTGTGGGAGGCATGTCCACGTATACTGCTGAGTTTTAAAAGTGAATGCGAATTTGTATTGGCACGCTTTTGCCAATGGTATGGACCAGAATCCGTTACTGATATCCAATACCGTGAAGTACTTGGCGGTGAGACCCTGCTTGAGCATGGTCTCGGGACTAGTAGCTACCGTTGGGGCTACTGCGGGGGTTACTTTGTTGAGTTCCCGATAATCGATGGTCAGACGCCATGATCCATCGGGCTTCCTCACTGGCCAAATAGGGGCATTATTGGTGGAGGCTACCGTTCTCAGTACACCTTGGTCCAACAAGCTACCTATAACCTTTTCTATTTCCACCTCTGCTTCAAGGGGAAATCTATATTGCTTTTGCGGTCGGGGGTCCTGTCCGGTAACATGAACTTGTCCAGTCATTCTGCCACAGTCATGACGGTGACTTGCAAATGCTGTCCTGTGTTTGTTTAGTAGGGCCTTAATTTGTCGGTCGGTGTGGAGTGTAGTCAGGTCGAATGAGTACTCTCCCACTGCGCTAATCCGATTAGCGTAGTCTCCTACTGTGAGGGTGGCTGGTGCTCTGTCTGATCTAGCCATTCGCCAGACACACTGGTTCACTGGGTCGAACGACAAGCTGTGTGTGTTCATAAAATCAATCCCTAGGATGTGTTCTGCTGTCCTGGGAAGGTTTACTAGAACTACGGGGTGCCTTGTGCTAATGTTCCCTAGCTGGATCGCTACGGGTGCTGTGATATGTCCCTGCTGCGAGTGTCCGGTGAACCCGCTAAGTGTGATGGTGGAGGTGGTCGGCCACGTGTCTGCGTGTGCCGTGATCGTAGAGTTAATGGTGGTGCGGGATCCTCCTGTGTCCCACAGTAACTCTATGGGCTTCCCTTTTACTCTTGCTGTGACTACGGGTCTCCCTGATGAGTCCCATAGTGTGTCACAGACCCAAGTGGGGGAGCCCGAACACCGTCAGTTCGTCTCGTCCACATTGGTGGGTCCTGACTGTACTGCTACATTGTGGATGGGTTTTGCCTTACTGCGGTTCAGAGTGCCTGTCTGCTGGCCTCTCTGAGATCGCTGGGGTGCATTGCACTCTTTAGCCCAATGCCCTAACTGTCCACAGTTATAGCATTCCTGTCCTTTCTGCTGAGGGCTGTTCTTGCCTTCATTTACCCATGCGGGCTTCTGGTGCTCTCTGACTGCTTGAATATCTGCAGCAGCCTGAGCCTCTTCTGGGGATCTAACTTTGCCTTTTGCCTGAAGCGATTGCTCCCAAGCGCGGGACAATCTTTTCAGGACCCATTTTTCGTTATGGGCCTCTTCTGAGGGGTCATAGCTATTGCAAGCGCTCTGTCCTGCTTCTGTTGCGTGTGAGATAATTGTGCGCGTCCACTTAACCATGTTTTCGCGGGTTAAATGCGCTCTATCTAACTGTCCAAAAACTGCGCTGAAATGAATCCACAGCCTTCCTGCGAATGCTGTGGGGTGTTCGGATCTTTTCTGCCTGCACTTATTCAATCCTTCTACGGGGTCACCTCTATTGTACCCGATGGCATCTAAAATGGCGGTGTGCATCTCCTCTAGGCTGCCTCCTGCCACGTTCTGTGGGTCGGGGAGGGCTGCTACTACACTCTGGTCTAAACTCAGCACTGTGAGCTTAACCTGCTCTCTCTCATCCAGGCCGTACATGGTAGCCTGCTGCTTTACTTTAGCGAAAAACTGGTGGGGGTCTGCGGTGGGGAGGAACGGAGTGATCTTTTCACACGCGTCCCTTAGCTGGGTTACTGTTAAAGGGGTGGTGTAGGTTATGTCCGGGGCGCCTTCTGATTCGGCTTTTCTCTGCGTGGTTACGGGATTCATGGGTGCGGTTATGGTCTGAGCTGTGGGGGGTTGTGGTGCCTGTCGTTTCTGCTGAGCTGCTGGCGCACATGTTCCCTGAACATAACGCTGCGCTGTCTCGCTTAATTCCTGCCAATCTGGGGCATTTTCCCCATCTAACTGTGCTCCAAAGGTGCTTTGGAAGCCATTCTGCACCGAAAGCAGAGATTGCAGTTCCGCAATCTGTTTCCTGCATTTCGCGTGGTCAACTGTGCTTTGTCTTTGTTCGGTCGTTGCAGCATGGAGTGCTCTCAAAGCTGCTTTGAGATCAGAACATTGCCTCTGCAATGCCTCCACCTGCTTTTCCGATTCCTGTCTTATCAGAACGGCACGTTGCACGTCCTGATAGGCTTTCTCATACTGGGTCTGGGAACTGTTCAGATGAGCTAGACAAGACTGATGAGCCCTTTTGGCATCATCCACCTCTCTATCCTTCTCTGCCAACTTCCCTTTGAGATCCAGATTCTCCTTCTCGATGTCCCTGACATCGACCTTACTCATCCTATTCCTCTCTTCTAAATCTGTCCGGAGCCTCCTGATGACCTCCTCTGCGCCTCGCAACTGTGCCAAACAGGACACAATCGCCATCGGCTTGCGTGCTTTACCTAGATTCTTTTTGTGTATTTGAGAGAGGTTCTCCCACCAAGTATGACCTATACTCCCGGGACCTGTCTCCTCATTTGCACAAAACTCTTTCCAAAGGGGCCATCCCTTTCCCTGCAAATATTTGCGGAGTTCCAGCTCCCATGTGGGACACTGGCCTACTCTGCTACTGCTGCTGGTCGCTGCGACCACAAACTTTGCTGGATCCATCAGACGTTCCATTGCCTGCATGGCCATTTCCTCTGACTCACTTTGTATAATTTGGAACAGGGGGTTGTTGGGGTTGTGTTTCGAGAAACGGGTACGGCTTACGCTATGTTCCGTTAACAAAACTACCGAAAGTTTGTCGCAACAAAAAGCTTTCAGTTTTACCTTACAGCCCTGTTAGTACGCATGCACTAAACACACTTCCGAATTACGCTTATTATTTTGAACACCTTGAATACTTGTGATCTCTTTCTTTCTCTGCAATTTGGAGTTCTAATTCAAATTTCAGGGTCCTGGACGGTGTGGGGTTTCCACTTACAACCGTGTCCTGCCGCGGTCGCCACTAAATGTTGCACGTTTTACTGTGGTTGTAAAACGCGTTTATTGGAGTGTATTAACACGCCTCCGAGTTCGACGTGTGCTTAACACTACTGGGCTCTGTTGTATGTAATTATTTAGCTCTGGAGTCGCCAGTTGCCGTATAGACAACGTCACAAAAATTCCAAGGTCAAGTTCAAAGTAATAAAGACGATACACCGATTAGTAAGGTTCAAACGATCAATATTTATTATACAGTTATAATAAATATTCATACACACACTAAGAGACTAAGCTATAACTAAACTTAAGTGAACAGAATACTTATCTAACAGGAACAGGCAAGGTCAGAGAACGAGGCCTTCGTCCTGGTCTTGTACTGCAGCCTTCAGCAAGCGTTCTGGTACTTGGGAGTCTAGTGGGCTTGGATCGCGTAGCGAGCGTTGAACTTACGGTTTCGGCGGCTGGTGCTCAACGGCTGGAGTCAGGATGCAAGATGTCAGTCAGAGCCGGAGCACGAGTTTAACAGACCGGGCTCTGTGGGGAATTTGCTTTTATACCCCTCTCTAATGTCCTTGCCCCCTTCTAGGCGGGCTCTACCTTTCGGTACCGATTGGAGCGTTTCCAAACGGCTACCTTCGAAATCCTCCAATGCGGGGGCTTCCCTCGATGTTGGGGGGTGGTTTCGATATTCGTTACTCTGGTGCCATCTTGTTTGCACAACCAATTAAGTGTTACATTGAGATGGAAATGTTGCCATTGTGTGTGCCTGGATCTGGGCTGCCTCATCAGAATGTTAAGCGCTTTGCCATTAACACCTTTGGCTTGGAGATCTGCACCTGGCCAGAAAACTGGTTTGCTGCTTGCAAAATGCTAATTAGTTGAGAGCAGGCTGTCTGTTCTCACTAAACAGGCTTTTCCTTCTGTCTTCCATTTTAGTTTGGCTCAGTGTCCATTTTGCGTGGCCAGCATGGCTACACCATTCACCCATCACACTGCAGCTCTGGTGCAGTCCAAACAATGACTCACATTGTCAAAGAATGCTGACCAACCTTGAAGACGGGATTAAAGAATGCTTGACTCTGTTACCATGCACGCGCAAAATAAATATATCACCCCTGTGCTCTCTGTGACACATTAGCTCTTGTTCAAGCAACACCTCAATTTTCAAATTCTCAGCTTTGTTTTCAAATGTCTCCAAGGCCTCATCCTTCAATATCTCTGTAATTTTGTCCAGCAGCCCTTGGCTATCTGCGGCCATCTAATTCTGGCTTATTCTGCATCTCTGATTTGGTGGCCATACCTTCAGCTGCCAAGGCTTGAAGCTCTGAAATTCCTTCCTGAAACCTCTGTTTCTCTCTAACATTCTTTAATTCCCCCCCCACCCCCTTGACTGTCGCAGACGGCCATCCCTCTGATACTGAAGAAAGATCATGGTCTGGAGCAGTGTGGATCCTACCATCCGATATCTTGCTAAATGTGGATGCTCAGTTGTTGGAGAAGGTGTTGGCTTGGCGAACTGAGAACTGTGTCCCCGGGGGTGATGGATGAGGACCAAACGGGGTTTGTGAAGTGGAGGCAGTTGTTGGCAAATGTGAGGAGGTTGATTAAAATGATTATGATGTCCCCGGAGGGGCAGGAAGTGGCAGTGGTGATGGATGTGGAGAAGGCTTTCAACCGGGTGGAGTGGGAATATCTGTGGGAAGTGTTGGGACAGTTTGAGTTTGGGCAGGGGTTTGGGAATTGGTCCGTTTACTGTATAACTGCTGGTCACAAGTGTGCAGGTGAGTTTGGGATATTTCAGGTTACTTTGTGGGACAAGGCATAGGTGCCCTCTCTCCCCGTTAGTTTTTGCCTTAGCTATAGAGCCAAGAGCCTATGGCGCTTAGAGCGTTGAGAGATTGGAAAGCGATTGTGCCGGGGGGGGGGGGGGGGGGGGGGGTACAGGGTAAACACGGGAAAGAGCAAGTTTTCCCGAATGAGACCAGAGGACAGGAGTGGGGGTTGGGGAGCTGCCGTTCAGGGTGGTGGGAGCGGGTTTCAGGTACTTGGACATCCAGGTGGCATGGGGTTTGGCACAGCGGCATAAGTCAAATCTGACTCAGTTGGTGGAGCAGATGAAGGGGGATTTTAAAAGGTGGGATGTGCTGCCACTGTCGTTGGTGGGACGGGTGCAGACAGCGAAGATGACGGTGCTGCCAAGGTTCCTATTTTTATATTTCAGAACCTCCTGATCTTTGTCCCGAAGTTATTCTTTAAAAAGGTCAATGCTTCATCTCCGGTTTGAGTGGGCGGGGAGGACCCGCTCAAGAGGGTTTTTTTGGGGAGGGGTGGGGGGTTGGCGTTGCCGAATAGAATTAATTACTACTGGTTGGCTAGGTCAGGAAATGGGTAGTAGGAGAGGGGTCAGTATGGTTCGGATGGAGGCTTCTCCTTGCAGGGGAACTGGTTCAGGGGCAGCGCCTCTGCCATTCTCGCCAGCCAGGTACTCCGTGAGCCCAGTGGTGGTGTCGGCCTTGAGGGTATGGGGGCAGTGGAGGCAGCACTTGACTCTGGAGGGGGCCTCGGTATCAGCACCAATTTGTGGTAATCATAGGTTTGCACTGGGTGGGGGGAGCATCTGGATACGAGGTTTCGGAGGTGGCGGCAGGCGGGCATTGAGTGCTTTTGGGATCTATTCATAGGGGGCAAATTTGCGAAATTAGAGGACCTTGAGGAGGAATATGAGATGCTGAGGGCGACTGGTTTTAGGTAGTTACAGGTCTGGGATTTTGTGAGGAGGGAGGTCCTTCCTTTTCCGAGTTGTCACCCCTGGGACTGCAAAATAGTGTTGTCGAGGAAGGGAGTAGCGGAGGGGAAGGTGTCTGAGGTTTACAAGGAGCTGATGGTCTGGGAGTGAGCCCCAATGCTGGGAGTGGGGGGGGGGGGGGGGGGGGGGGGGGAAGCCGGGACATGGGAGGAGGCCCTGCGGAGGGTGAATGCGTCCTCGTCATGTGCAAGGCTCAGTCTTATCCAGTTTAAAGTGGTCGACAGCGCGACAGGATGAGTAGGTTCTTTGAAGGCGTAGAGGATAGGTATGGATGGTGCGCGGGGAGGCCAACGAACCATGTCCAAATGTTTTGGGCGTGTCCGAAACTGAAGTGGTTCTGGCTGAGGTTTGAGGGCGTAATGCCTGAGGTATTGGGGGTGAAGGTGGCCCTGAGCCCAAAAGTAGCGATATTTGGGGTGTCAGAAGACCCAGGAGTCCAGGGAGTGCGAGAGCCCGATGTCTTAGACCATAAGACATAGGAGCAGAATTAAGTCACTCGGCCCATCGAGTCTGCTCTGCCATTCAATCATGGCTGATAATTTTCTCATCCCCATTCTCCTGCCTTCTCCCAATAACCCCTAATCCCCTTATTGATCAAGAACCTATCTATCTCTGTCTTTTGGCCAGACACTCAGTGATTTGGCCTTCACAGCCTTCTGCGGCAAAGAGTTCCACAGATTCACCACCCTCTGGCTGAAGAAATTCTTCCTCATCGCTGTTTTAAAGGATCATCTCTTTAGTCTGAGATGGTGTCCTCTGGTTATAGTTTTTCTTACATGTGGAAACATCCTCTCAACGTCCACTCTCTCCAGGCCACGCAGTATCCTGTAAATTTCAATAAGGTACCCTCTCATCCTTCTAAACTCCCAATGAATAATACCCAGAGTTTCAACTGTTCCTCACACATCCAGGCTATTTGCCTCCCTGGTAGCCCGGAAACGGATTTTACTTGGGTGGAGGGACTCAGAGCCACCGAAAGCGGGTGTGGCTGAGTGATCTGGCGGAGTTCCTGAGGTTGGAAAGAATCAAGTTTGTCTTGAGAGGGTCAGTCGGTGGGTTTGCCCGGAGGTGGAAGCCGTTCATTGACTTCTTTAAGGAGGATTGAGGCGTCAGCAGAGGGGAAGGGGGTGGGGAAGGGGGGAATAAGGGGGTTAAAATGGGGATGGCAGGGCGGGGGGGGGGGGGGGGGGGGGAAGGGGAGTGGATGGGCTTATTTATTATGTTGTACAATTTTGCTTCTGCTCTTTGTTTTTGTTTATATAAATGCCTGAATAAAATAATTTTTTAAAAACTGGACCAATAATTTACTCAATGTAATTCATCTTTAAAAAAAGAAGAGAGATAACTGGTTGACTGAGAATGGCCTGTTTCTATGTCGTATATCCTATACAATAAACAGAAAGAAACAGTTTCACAAAGAAAAATTGAAAACAGAAAGTGTGTTATTTGGATTTCCTCTTGTTTTCCATTCTTGTTTGCTGCCTCACTTTTTCTGCTTCGTGATTTTCATGTAATTGTTTCAACATCTTAAATCAAAACTTGTTTCAAAGTAGAAATTTCCTTTCACTGCATATATGTGGATATGCACATTTTTTATTGACCTTTGTGATGCAGGTTTGTTTTTTGCTACTAAACCTTCTTTATTTCTGATAATTTATGTATAGGCTTTCTAGGAATCCTGGGGTTAATCTAACAATGTGATGCTCTAATATATTATTCAAGGAGAGTCTTTGAATTTGATTTTATCCTCCTCATTGTGATGGGAGACCTGCAACTTTTGAGATCTAGAGAATGGAGTTTTTTAAAGTATGGTTTGTTGTATGCGCCACTTGATCCTTAGCTTTTTCTTTTTTTTCTTCTGTGTTCTTTGGAACATGAGTTTCCCTGATTTCCATAATTTGGAGCTCAGAATTAAGTTTTGGTTCCTCTGATTTGCAATATATTGTAATTATTTGCGTATGACCATAAATGTGTAGCCTTTTTAATATGTTATACTATAATTGTCTATCACTATGTTATACGTTAGAAATAGGAGCAGGAATAGACCAAATGGCTCATCCAACCTGCTCTGCCCATCTAGCCTGCTCTGCCATTCAGTACCATCATTGTTGATCTTGGCGGGCGGCACGTGGCACAATGGTTAGCATCGCTGCTTACGGCGCTGAGGACCCGGGTTCGAATCCCCGCCTTGGGTCACTGTCCGAGTGGAGTTTGCACTTTCTCCCTGTGTCTGCGTCGGTTTCGTCCCCACAACCCAAAGATGTGCAGGTTAGGTGGATTGGCCATGCTAAATTGCCCCTTAATTGGAAAAAAATAATTGGGTACTCTAAATTTTAAAAAAAAATTGTTGATCTTGGGCTTCAACTCCATTTTCCCCACCTGCTCCACATATCCCTGAATTCCCTGCGAGACCAAAAATCTGTTTATCCCTGCGTTAAATGTATTCAATGATGGAGCGTCCACGATCCCCTGGCATAGAGACTTCCAACGATTCACAACCCTTTCAGTGAAGTAATAATCTCCACATTTCAGTCCTAAATGCTTGGCCCCCTAATCCTGAGACTGTGCTCCTTGTGTTTTAGAATCTCCAACTGACAGAATCATCTCTCAGCGTCTATCCAACAAACCCCCTCAGAATTTTGTAGATCACGTTTAATTGTCTAAAATTAGGAGAATATGAACCCATTTTACTTAACCTCTCATTATAGGACAACCCCTTCATCCCACCAATCTCATGAACCTTCACTGCACCACCTCCAATGCAAGTGTACATCCTTTCTTTGAATGTGCAAGCGGAAACTACACACATTGTAGCCTCCCTGTACAACTGTTGCAAGACTTCTTTATTCTTCTACTCCACACCTTTTGTAATAAAGGGCAACATGTCTCCTAATTACTTGCTGCATCTGCATGCTAGCTTTGTGTTCTTTTTTTAAAATATTTTTATTTTTCCCATTTTCATCCAAATTTACACCCACCAACAAACAATCAAATGTAACAAATGCAATGTCAATCACCTGGCCAACAATTCCTCCCTCTCACCAACCCCCCAAACAACCCTCAACATTTTAAATACAAACATCAAAGAAAAGGATTCAGGAATCCACTATCCACCCATACATAGTCACCAACAACAGTCCACCCCCACCCCTCCTAATGTTCACAAAGTTCACAAACATCCTCTACCCCCTCAAAAGAGGCGGCTCATCCTCGCCTTTGTGAGGTGCGCCCTATGCACCACCTTCAGCTGTATCAGCGCCAACCTCACGCATGAAGTTGAGGCATTTATCCTCCAGAGCATCTCACACCACAACCCCTCCTCCAAGCTCTCTCCTAACTTTTCCTCCCACTTTGCCTTAATCCCCTCCAGCGGTGCCTTGTCTTCTCCCAGAATCGCCCCATAAATCGGCGACACCACCTCCTTCTCCATTCCCCCTGCCGTCAGCACCCCCTCCAACAGGATGGAGGCTGTCACCACCCTTCTTAGCGAAATCTCGGACCTGCATATACTTCAACATTTCCCCCTGCCCCAACCCATATTTCGCCCCCAGCTCCTTCAATCCCACAAACCGGTGCTCTAGAAACAAATCCTTTAATGCCCTGACTCACTTCTCCTCCCATCTCCGAAAACTCCCATCGCACTTCCCTGGCTCAAATCTGACTTTCCTCCGAATCGGCATTTCCCTTGACCCCGCCCTCAGCCTAAAGTGCTGGCGCAACTGCCAACTTTCTGTGTTCTTCTACAAGCACGCCAAAGTCTCTTTCAGCATGAACATTTGCAAGTTTCACACAGCTGTGGAGTGTCTAAAAGATACTTAACGTCGAGTCAGCTGTCGGTAAAGACAAGTAGCAGTTTTATTTTGTAAAAGTGCACACACAGGCAAAATGCTCTAAAAGGCAATTCAACTATACAGTTAATGTCAGTTATACTGTCTTCGTGATACCACATCATTAACTCACAATTATCTTGCCTTATGTCCAGCTTGTGTTACGATCCCCTTTTTTTTATTTTAGATTATCCAATTATTTTTTCCATTTAAGGGGGCAATTTAGTGTGGCCAATCCACCTACTCTGCACATTTTTGTGTTGTGGGGGCGAAACCCACGCAGCCACGGGGAGAATGTGCAAACTCCATACGGACAGTGACCCAGAGCCGGGATCGAACCTGGGACCTCAGCGCCGTGAGGCAGCTGTGCTAACCACTAGGCCACCGTGCTGCCCGTTACGATCCCCTTTGATACTATAACTGGAACTCTGTCTCAAAAGACTGTAACTTTTACTTTTTTAAGAAAATATGGAACAGTCAGAGCAATTTCAAACTGCTTTAACAACAAAAATAAAGCATGAGAAGTTTGACTGTAATAGAATACTTCTTCACACTCCCTTATCTTCACAAACGTACATGGATTGTGACGATAACGCATGTTACACAATATATATTTTGTCATAATGTTCTCAATAAACACAGTTCCTAAAACCCAAAAGGCTAACTGTGGTCAGACAATAGCCACTCTGAAACCAAGTGGCCGATGCCACTCTGGTGGCTATCTTGGATGACCCAGGAACAAAGGGAAGCCCTGGCATGCAGGGACATGTCCGCAAGGTAATTATGGCTGACCCCACAATAGAGGAGTGTGGGTGCGGGGGAACAGAAACCCCCCATCAGAAGAGTCACCTGAATCGCAAGGGGACTTAACAGGCTGGTGAAAAGGTCCAGGGTTTTCGCCCATCTAAAAAGCCGGTGGCTCAAAATAGTCTTCCTTCAAGAGACACACCTGAGGGAGAAAAATCGACTGAGGGTAAGAAAAAGCTGGTTAGGGCAGACATATCAGGTGTGCTTCAACATGAGAATGAAGGGGGCAGTTATACTGCTTAGCAAGAGGACAGCCTTTACAGCAACAAAACGGTGACGGACCCAGGGGGACATTATGTGATGGTTAGCAGTGCCTTGGAAGAAACACCCGTGGTGCTTGTTAATATATATGCCCCTAACTCTGACTTCATAAAAAAAAAAACAATGGCGGAGATCTCTAACCTTGACTCCCACCAGCTCATTATAGGGGGAGACTTCAACTGTGCACAGGACTCAACGATGGGCAAATCCTGCCCCAGATTAGGGAAAAAATTGGGAATGGCAAAGCCATTGAACACCTTTTTATGGAGCAGATTATAACCTGCAACCAAAATGGGGGGTCTCATCCTCCACATTCTGGGAGGCACTGATGGCAGTGATAAGAGGGGAAATAATAGTGTACAGATATCTCAAGGACAGGTAGGAGAGGACGGTTAGGCAACGGCTGATTGACTCTCTATTGGAATTTGATCAATTGTACTCTACAGGCCTGACCACGGAGCTGTTGGTGGAGAGGAACAAACTTACAAATGGAATTTGAGCTGCTCTTCACTGGGAAAGCAGTGAGCTAGCTCTGCCAGACATGGGGGGGACCTTTTTAACGAGCATGGAGACAAAGCCAGCCACCTCCTGGCTCTCCAGCTGAGAAAGCAAGCTGCTAGAGGGAGATAGAGGGAGGGACAGGAAAGGCAGGCTAATCACAGCGACAGATAAAATCAATAGAGATAAAATGCTGTACATTTCCGAGCCCCCGGAGAGGGAATCGAAGATGATACGGTTTCTCAAGGGGCTGGTCTGACACCAGTTGTGGGAGAGGAAAAGAAGCCGGGACTGGAAACGCCACTGGGACTGGAGGAAGTAATGGGAAGTATCAATTCCATTCAGTCTAGGAAGGCACAAGGTCCTGTCAGATTCCCGGTGGACCTCTGTAAAAAGTTCAGGCAGCACTGGTCCTGCACGTGGAGGAGATGTTCAGTGATTCACTATCGAGAGGGACCCTGCTGCCCTCGCTGGCACAGGCCTTGATATCACTGATCCCTAAAAAAGACGAAGTCCCGATGGAGTGCGGGTTTCACAGGCCCACCTCACTCCTGAACATTGAAACTGAAATCCTGGCGAAGACCTT
Source organism: Scyliorhinus canicula (assembly GCF_902713615.1). Lineage (NCBI taxonomy): Eukaryota > Metazoa > Chordata > Chondrichthyes > Carcharhiniformes > Scyliorhinidae > Scyliorhinus > Scyliorhinus canicula. The sequence goes on along the minus strand of NC_052146.1, from coordinate 36,402,484 downwards.
GGCAAGGTGACTGAAGAGTTGCCTGCCAGAGGTAGCTATGGAAGATCAGACTGGGTTTGTCAAGGGCAGACAGCTAACGGCAAACGTCAGACACCTGCTGAATGTGATTATGACTCCAGAAGTGATCAACTCCCTCAATGGAGAGAAGGCCTTCGATGGAGCCGAATGGAGGTACCTCATCGTCCTGGAACGGTTTGGGCTAGGGTTCACTTCGTGGGCGAAACTACTGTACAGCGCGCCCATGGGGAGCTTATGGACAAATACCACCAGCTCTGAATACTTTCGGCTGCACAGTGGCATGAGACAATGATGCCCACTCTCCCTGCTGCTATTTCCCTGGCAATCGAGCCATTGACTATTGCTCTCATGTCATCGAAGGGGTGGAAAGACACTCAAAGGGGAAACAGAGATCACAGTCTTGCTATATGCAGATGACCTACTCCTGACTGTCTCAAACCCCGTAACCAGCATGGAAAGAATAATGAAACTTCTAAATAAGTACAGAGCCTTCTCCGGTTGCAAGCTTAACCTAAGCAAGAGCAAAATCTTCCCCGTGAACTCTCATGAGAGAGGATAGAGCTGGGACAGATGCCGTTCAAACTGACTGAAACCAAATTTCAATACCTGGGAATCCAGATAGCTCACGACTGGACATAGATCCACAAGTCGAACCTGGTGAGCCTAGTGGAAGAGGTAAAGAGAGACCTGTGGAGGTTTGACTCGCTCGCATTCTTCCTGGCAGGATGAATGCATACCATAAAAATGAACATGCTGCCAAGATTCCTCTTCCTATTCAGGCCCCCCCGATCTTCATCCCCAAGGCTTTCTTCAGCAAGATTAAAAAACTAATTATGGCATTTGTGTGGGCAGTGAAAAAATCCCAGGATCCATTAAGGCAAAGAAGCAGGAATATGGGGGGCCTGGAACTGTCAAACCTCCTATTCTACCACTGGGTGGCAAACGCAGAAAGGGTGAGCCGGTGGGTGAAAGAACCAGAGGTAGAAGGGGTGTGAATGGAGGAGTCCTCCTGGATGGGGTCATCCCTGCGAGCATTGACCACGACCCCACTTCCACTCTCTCTCCCCCCCCCCCCTCCCCCGCCAAGTATTCAAGAGACCCGGTGGTGGTGGCCACTGTAAAGACTTGGACCCAGCTCCTGCACCACTTTAATCTTGTCCACTATGGCCCCCATCTGCAAAACCATAAATTCACTCCAGCGACGATAGATGCCTCCTTCAAAATGTGGAGACGGAATGAAGGGGTACTGACAGTAGGCGACTATGTAGACGGCAAAGTAGCGACCTGAGGGGAACAAACAGAATTTTGTTACCTACAACTGAGGAACTTCCTCCGCAAGGAGATGGCAACGTTCCCCCAGATATCGGACACGCCCTATAGACAGACTGCTATCATGGGGGGAATTAGGGGTCGGTAACTGCGCCGACACATGCAGACGACTGCCAGAGGAGGTAAGGGCCCTGCTGTACGAGACACGGGAAACGTGGGCGGACGAGCTGGGCACGGAGATAGGCGGAGGACTCTGGATCGAAGCGCTGCTTGGGGTGAACTCCACCTCTTCCGGCATGGGGTGAACACTTCCTCTTCCTAATGTAGCAAACAGTAATGCACAGAGCTCACTTGACCAGAACATGCATCAGCGGGTTCTTCCTGGAGTTGGAAGACAAATGTGGACGTTGCAAGGGAGGCCTGGCCAACTACACTGACATGCTCTGTACCTGCCCAAACATGTCGGGTACCAGACCACATACTTTTTTGAAGCCATGTCCAGTTGTGAGAGTGGAGCCATGCCTGCTGGTGGCGGTCTTCAGGGTGTCGGAACAGCCAGAGCTCTTCATGGCAAGAGGAGCAGACGCCTTAGCTTTTGTCTCCCTAATCGCCCGGCAGAGACTCCTGCTCGACTGGAGATCAGCAGTGCCACTCAAGCACTCGAGGCTGCAGACTGACTGTCCAACTTGGTGGAATTCCTCAAATTGTCTTCAGAGGATCGGAAGAAGCCATCCACAATACATGGAAGCAATTCACCAGCCTCTTCGAGGACCAGGGAGGGGGGAGAAAAACAGGGGAGGCGAGGTGGAGGGAACACTGAAGTGGACAGGGGAAAAGAAGGAGGGGTGGAAGAAGTGGGGTGGATGGAAGGGGGGGGGGGGGGCAACAACCAGAGGAAAGCAAGTATAGATGAGCCAAAGGGTACCTGTGTGGGGGTTGGGGGGGGGGGGGAGAAATCCCACTTGTGCTGCCAATTTCTGTTGTGAAGGTCAGTTTCTCCGCCCTGAGCCTCGGTGTGACTGGTTACGTCCTTATGGCCTCAAACACATCCCAGGTATGTTTCAATACCATGGGGCAACATGTATATAGTTAATAATATGGTTGTTGTAGACCATTTGGTGTTTACCGTGAACATACCACATGTATCTGTATATGTTTAACGTGTGATTTTACCTTTTTTGTTTTGTCATAAATACAAATGAAAGTCAATAAAAACCATTTTTTAAAAAAAACATTAAAAAAGAGTTTCTTTAGGTATGTGAAAAGGAAAAGATTAGAAAGTGTTGAAGTGTTGAAGGAGGTGGCTACAGAGATGGTGGATGCAGTGGTGTTAGCTTTCAAAATTCTGCAGATTCTGGAAAGCTTCCTGCAGACTGGAAAGTAGCAAATGTAACCCATTTATTTAAGAATGGAGTGAGAGAGAAAACAGAGAACTACAGACCTGTTGATGTGACATCAGTAATAGGTAAAATATTAGAACCTATTATAATGGATTGATAATCCATGGGAGGATTTTGGGGGAGGATATGTCATCTCTGATGGGGGTTCAGGCTAAGTGGGAGGAGGAGTTGGGGATGGTGCTGTTGTCGTGTGAGGTGTTGCGTAGGGTGAATGTCTCAACATCTTGCGTGAGGCTGGGGTTGATGCAGCTAAAGGTAGTGCATAGGACGCACCTGGCAAAGTCGAGGGTGAGCTGCTTGTATGATGGGGTGGAGGGTATTTGTGAGCAGTGTGGGAGGTTCCCAGCCAATCACGTACACGTGTTCTGGTCCTGCCAGAAGTTGGAGAAATTTTGGAGGTCATTCTTCAACACTGTGTTGGTGGTCTTGCACGTAAATTTAGAGCCCAGCCCCTGGGGCCATATTCGGGGTGTCGAACTTGGAAACAAGGTCGGATGTTTTAGCCTTTGCCTCGTTGATCGCTTGCAGGCAGGTCCTGTTGGGGTGGAGGTCAGTATCTCCACCCTGTGCCTCTGTTTGGCTGGGAGATTTAATTTGCTCTGAGTGAGGGGTTCCATAAGAGATGGGGTGTGTTTACTGTACATTTCAAAGAGCTGGTTACTGCCAGCTGCTGGGAAGGGGGGGGGGGGGGGGGGGGGGGGGGGGGGCTGGTTAAAGTGTTGGGGGAGGGAGGGGCAGGTTTGGGGGGGGAGGTTGGTTTTAATTTGTACGTTGTGTGCTTTAAATGTTAATATGTTCAATATTTTGAATAAAAATACTTTTAAAAAAAAGATAATTAGATCTTTGGCAAGTAATGATTGGGCACAGTTGACACTGAGCGAAATCATGTTTGACAAACTTGTTTAAGTTTTTTGTGCCTGTTACTGTAGCATAGGTAAAGGAGAAACAGTGGATCTGGTGTATTTGGGTTTTCAGAAGGCCTTTGTTAAGATCCCGTAGGGGGATTAATAAGGGGTACCTCAAGGATCAGTGTTGAGCCACAGCTTGTGGTGATATGCCTTTAGATGGCTGGTGGTGCAACCTCCAACCAGCAGGTGGCGGTACAGACCCACCATGCGGTTTTGAGACAGGGCATGTGACAAGGCACTCCGATATAAGTGCTTGCACATCCGGTGATCGGCAGATGGTTATAAGATGTCAGTCTGCCTAGTGATAGTATCAGGAGAGTACAAAGAAACTGCATTATAACTTGCTCTATAACAGATCGCTATCTTGCCACGTGTGATTTAATAAAGGTCCAGGTTTGGACAAGTCACAAATCTTTTGGAAGAGTCCTTGCTAGACATCGAACACAACACAGCTGTTCACATTTGTATGCTGAAATCCTTCTTCATGAGCCACTAAAAGCTAGCAAACAGGGGTCATCAAGCAATTAAGGTGACAAATGCTATCTTGGCATTTATTGCAAGAGGATTTGAGTACAGGAGTAAAGATATCTTGCTGCCATTATATAGAACCTTAATGAGACCGCACCTGGAGTATTGTGTACAGTTTAGGTCGTCTTATCATAGAACTAAAAGTGCAGAAGGAAGCCATTTGGCCCATCGAGTCTGCACCAGCCCTTAGAAAGAGTACCCCACTTAAATCCACCCCATCCCAGTAACCCTACCTAACCTTTTTGGACACAGGACAATTTACCATGGCTAATCCACCTAACCTGCGCATCTTTAGGGACTTGTTGGAGGAAACTGAAGCACCAGGAGGAAACCCACACAGACACGGGGAGAACGTGTAGACTCCGCACAGATAGTGAGCCAAGCCTGGAATTGAACCTAGGACCCTGGAGCTGTGAAGCAACAGTGATAACCATTGTGCTACCGTGCTGCCCCATTTCCCTTGATGTCATTAGACATCGTCTAAGGAAGGATAAACGCCAAAGAGGGAGTGCAACAGAGTTTCAGCAGATTAACCCCTGGGATGGCAGGATTGTCGTATGAGAGGAATTGAGGAACTGGGCTGGCATTCTCTACAGTTTGGAAGAATGAGAGGTGAGCTCATTGAAATCTACAAAATTCCTACAGAGCCTGACTGGGTAGATGTGGATCGGATGTTTCCTCTGACTGGTGAATCAAGAACCAGAGGGCCCAAACTCAGAATAACGGACAGGCTATTTAAGACTGAGATGAGGAGGAATTTCTTCACTTACGGAGTGGTGAATCTTTAGAATTCTCTAGCTAAGAGGCCAGTGAAGGTTTGGAGGGCCGAAGGGCCTGTTCCTGTCCTGTATTGTTCTTTGAAAGCTCAATCAATATTGAAACTGATTTTAGGGAGTCAGCGCAGGAAAGTGGCATTGTGATGGATGATCAGCCATGATCTACCTGAGCATGAGAAGATCATTTGGCCACTTCTGCTCTGCCATTCAATAATATCAGGACTAATCTTCCACTGGTCCATTTTATTGCCCTATGCCGTGATCCTTTGTTCCCTTAGCTTACAAAAATATATCAGTCTCAGTCATGAATTAATTCAATGACTTGAATTGTTGCTAAACTACTTTCACATAGCACAATTTGCCTCAACGTTGCAGTGTAGTGCTGAATCCACCTCCCAGAAATTTTGTTCTGAAGTTGCAGCTTCAATAGAAAATCATCCACTTGGACATAAATTGTGAGGAATATAATTATCAGTGCCAAAGATAATTGATTTAGTATTTTAAATTATGATCCATCAGACCTCATGTCTGTTTATTCTTTATTCAAGTCATGTACCGATGATTTCTGCCCATACGTATTCTGCTGGCACTCCATTGTACTGGGAGAACACTGCACTGCCGGAAGTACATCATGTCCACTGAGGTGGTAAACTAAGGCTCTGCTCTATTGTGTGCATGTAAATGATTCCCTAATACTTGGCACACTTAAAGGTATAGCCGAGTATGGCATCAAAGAGCCTTAGCTAAACTGGAGTCAATGGGAGTCGGGGAAAACTCTCCACTGGTTGGAGTCATACCTGGCATTAAGGAACATGGTTGTGGTGGTTGGATGTTAATCATCTCAACTCCAGGACATCACTGTAGGAGTTCCTCAGGGTAGTCTCATGGGCCCAACCATTCATCAATGACCTCTCATCCATCATAAGGTCAGAAGTGGGGATGTTTGCAGATGACTGCACACTGTTCAGCACCATTCACGACTCTCAGATAATGAAGCAGTCCATGTTCAAATGCAGCAAGACCTGGACAATATCCAGGCTTGGGCTGACAAGTGGGAGGTTACATTCATACCACACAAGTGCCAGGCAATGATCATCTACAAAAGAGGATCTAATCATCGCCCTTTGACATTCAATGGCATTACCATCGCTGCATCCCACACAATCAACATCCTGGGGGTTACCAGAAACTGAACTGGACTAGCCATATTAATATTGTGGCTAGGGCATGAAAAAAAAACAGGAATCCTCATCACCTGACCCCCCCCCCCCCCCCCCCCCCCCAACCCACCACACACCTGCTCACCATCTACAAGGCACAAGTTAGGAGTGTAGTGGAACACTCTCCACTTGCCTGGATTAGTGCAGCTCCAACAACACTCGAAAAGCTCAACACCATCCAGGACAAAGCATCCCGCTTGATTGCTCCCCCTTTCACAAACATTCAAAGCGTCCACCACCGATGAACAATGGCAGCCGTGCGTACCATCTACAAGATGTAGTAACTCATCTAGGTTCCTTGGGCCACGCCTTCCAAACCCACAGCAGAGGGATCTGGTGATATATGTGCATAGATATTTGAAGATAGCAGGACTCATTGAGAGAGCAGTTAGCAAAGCATTTAGGGTCTTGGCGTTTAGAAATAAAGATATTGAATACAAAAGTAGAGATGTAATGCTGAACCTTGAGAAACCTCTGTTTAGGCCACAATAGAGTATTTATTGCATCCAGTTCTGGTCATCACACTTTAAGAAGATGTGAAGCTCCTTGAGCGTGTGCAGAGGTGATTTATCAGAATGGTTCCAAGAGTCAGGGAACTTAGTTCAAGCTATTAATTTAGTTAGGATGCAGAAGCTGCAGCTATTCTCCTTGGGGTAAAGGAGGTTGAGGTGAGATTTAATAATCTTTATTATTGTCACAAATAGGCGCACATTAACAGTGCAATGAAGTTACTGTGAAAATCCTCTCGTCGCCACACTCCGGCACCTGTTTGGGTACACTGAGGGATAATTCAGAAGTTCTAAATCACCTAATAGCACGTCTTTTGGGAGGAAAGCAGAACACCCGGAGGAAACCCACGCAGATACTGGGAGAATGTGCAGACTCCGCACAGACAGTGACCCAAGCCGGGAATTGAACGTGAGACCCTGGTGCTGTGAAGCAACAGTGATCAGCGCCGGCTCTAGGGTTGCTGGCGCCCCGGGCAAGCTGAACTTCGGCGCCCTTGGGGGGGGCGGGCCGGGGCCGGGGGGGCGGGTCCGGGGGGGGGGGGGGAGGGGGGGGGCCGAGGAGGGGCGGACCCGAGGGGGGGGCGGGGCCGAGGAGGGGGCGGACCCGAGGGGGGGGCGGACCCGAGGGGGGGGGGGCGGACGCGGGGGCGGGCGGACCCGAGGGCGGGGTGGGGGGGCGGACCCGAGGGGGGCGGGGCGGACCGAGCCGGGGGGCCGCCCTGGGGGCGGGCGGCCACCGCGCATGCGCTGGTTGGCACCGGCCCAACTGCGCATGCGCGGGACCCGAGTCTCTGGCGCCCCTAAGCACATGGCGCCCCGGGCAACAGCCCGAGTTGCCGGTGCCTTGAGCCGGCCCTGACAGTGATAACCACTGTGCTACCGTGCCGCCCATTTGATAGAGGGATGCAAGATTATGACAGATTTAAATAAGATAGACAAAAATAACTGTTCTTATTAGCTGATAATGCATTGACAGATTTTAGTTTTTTGGTAAGAGATGCAGGGGATTTGAGAAAAGTTTTTTTTAATGCTCTGTGTGGTGACGACATTGAACTCCATCATTGTGGTGGAAGCAGAGATGAAGTGATTTCAAAAGGAAATTGGATCAGCACCTGAGGGAAATAAACCTGCAGGGATGGAGTGGTGGACTGGGACTAACTGGATTGCTCTACAGTGAGCTGCCATGAACCTGATGGCCACATGGCTTCCTTTCAGTGTCTTAATGATATATTACTTTTTCAAGGAATAGCGAGGGACTTCTCCCTGCTGCCCCAGCCAGTATTTATCCCTCAACTAACCTCACAGATTACCAGGTCATTATCACATCACTCTTTATTGGACCATATTGTGTTCTAATTGGCTGTTGCACTTCCTACATTATTTCAAAAAGTACTCATTTGGCTGGAAAATTCTTGGGAATGTGCTGAGGCTGTGAAAGGCAAGTTATAATTGCAAGTTCCTCCTTTTTTTTTCTTTTGGATCCCATAGCAATATGTAAATCATTGGTGTCTGCAAATTTAACTCTTTGGATCTCTTGGGGGCGATTCTCGAATATTGGGCGCATGACGGCGCGAACCGGGCCCGGACACAACAGATTCTGACCCCCACAGGGAGCCAGCACAGCGCTGGAGCGGTTCATGCACATGCACGGGGGACTTCTTTAGCGCGCCAGATGTTGGTCGGTCTTCAGGGGCAGGCTGCGCCAGGAAGTAGGCCTGGGGGGGGGGACGCCGGCCCGCCAATCGGTGGGCCCCGATCGCGGGCCAGACCTCATCGGAGGCTCAGCCCCCACCACAGGCCGTCCCCCGACCATTCCCGCAGAGTTCCCGCCGGCAGCGACCAGGGGTGAACGGTGCCGGCGGGACTCTGTCATATTGGTGCGGCCGTTCAGCCCATCTGGGCCGGAGAATTGCCGGCCCCACTGCTTCCAGCGGCCGGCGCCACGCCAAACGTGCCAGCGCAAATGGCGCCAATTTTCTGCACCTCAGAGAATCGCGCGCCGGTGTCGTGTTGCGGTTGTTTATTTTTAAAAAAACGTTTGTTCATGCAAACACGTTGATGCACTATCAATTGCACGAAAAACTCCGATTGGTACAACTGTGGCTTTATTACAGTCAGATGCATGGCCTCCTACTGCAGCTGGCAGAATGGCTGATCAGGAGGAGTCATGCCTATTTATACGGCTCCTTGTGGGCGGAGCTAGCCGGCAGGGGCTACCGGCGAACCTGTAGTGTAGGTCCTACTGTACATCCCCTAATACAGGTGCACACAGTTAACACAGTGGATCACCACATTCACCCCCTGTTAAAAATACGTCCGGCGGGGGTGGCGTGGAACTATATACAGAGTAATTTACAGAGGGGAGGGGGAAAAAAAAAATGTGTCCATCTTGTAGACTGGTGCCCGTCCAATGGTTTGACGGTTCGCTGGGAGCGACGTAGCGGTGGTGGCGAAGCTGGTGCTGGCGGTGTCGGCGTCAGTGCTGGCGGTGTTGGTGTTGGCCAGTAGTTGGATGACTCCGGGAGCGTGCCGAAGTCTTCCTCGTCTTGTAGCGTGGGCAGGGGAAGGAGGGATGGACCTTGTGGGGCTAATGCTGGGAGCGCCTCCGCCGGGGGAGGGGAGGGTGGTGCGTGGGTGGGGAAGTGTGTGTGAGTGGAACCTGAGGGAGCCAGGTCCCTGAGTGAGACCATATCCTGGCGGCCGTTGGGGAACTTCACATAGGCATACTGAGGGTTGGCGTGGAGTAGGCGTACCATGTCCACCAAGGGGTCCGCCTTGTGGAGTCGGACATGCCTACGTAGAAGAACCGGTCCTGGAGCTGCCAGCCAAGTCGGGAGCGACACCCTGGATGTGGACTTCCTAGGGAAGGTAAAAACACGTTCATGGGGTGTGTTATTTGTGGCGGTGCACAGTAGAGACCGGATGGAGTGCAGTGCATCTGGGAGGATCTGCTACCAACGAGCGGCTGGGAGGTTTCTGGACTGTCGGGCCAGCTGGACAGCCCTCCAAACCGTCCCGTTCTCCCTCTCTACCTGCCCGTTTCTCCGGGGCTTGTAGCTGGTCGCCCTGCTGGAGGCGATACCCCTGCTGAGCAGGACCTGACGCAGCTCATCGCTCATGAATGAGGATCCCCTATCGCTGTGGATGTAGTCGGGGAAACCGAACAGAGCGAAGATGGAGTTGAGGGCCTTGATGACGATGGCAGACGTCATATCGGGGCATGGGATGGCGAAGGGGAACCTGGAGAATTAATCGACCACACTGAGGATATATGTGTTGCGGTCGGTGGAGGTGAGGGGCCCTTTGAAATCCACGCTGAGGCGTTCAAAGGGGCGGGACGCTTTCACCAGGCGCGCACGGTCCGGCCGGTAGAAGTCCGGCTTGCACTCCGCACAGGCCTGGCAGTCTCTGGTGACTGTCCGTACTTCCTCAACGGAGTAGGGCACATTGCGGCTTTGACGAGGTGGTATAATCGAGTGACCCCCGGGTGACAAAGGCTGTCGTGCAGGGCCCGGAGTTGGTCTACTTGTGCGCTGGCACATGCACCTTGGGAGAAGGCGTTTGGGGCTCGTTGAGCTTGCCGGGGCGACACAAAATCTCGTAATTATAGGTGGAGAGCTCGATTCTCCACCGCAAGATTTTATCATTTTTGATCTTGCCCCGCTGCGTGTTGCTGAACATGAAAGCTACCGACCGTTGGTCAGTGAGGAGAGTGAATCACCTGCCGGCCAGATAATGCCTCCAATGCTGCACCGCTTCAACGATAGCCTGGGCCTCCTTTTCAACGGACGAATGTCGAATTTCAGAGGCATGAAGGGTGCGGGAAAAGAATGCCACGGGTCTGCCCGCCTGGTTTAGAGTGGTGGCAAGGGCGACATCTGAAGAGTCGCTCTCTACTTGAAGGGGCAGTGTCTCGTCTACTGCATGCATCCCGGCCTTGGCAATGTCTACTCTAATACGGCGAAGGCATGTTGTGCCTCGGCCGTGAGGGGAAATTGGGTGGACTGTATGAGTGGGCGGGCCTTGTCCACGTAGTTTGGGACCCACTGGGCGTAGTAGGAGAAGAACCCAAGGCAGTGCTTGAGGGCCTTGGGGCAGTGGGGTAGGGGGAGTTCCATGAGGGGCTCATGCGGTCGGGATCGGGCCCCAGGAGTCCATTTTGGACTACGTAGCCGAGGCTGGCTAAGCGGTTGGTACTGAACACGCACTTCTCCTTATTGTAGGTGAGGTTGAGGAGAGTGGCATTGTGGAAAAATTTGGCAAGGTTGGCGTCGTGGTCCTGCTGGTCATGGCCGCAGATGGTGACGTTGTCCAGGTATGGAAACGTGGCCCGCAGTCCGTACCGGTCAACCATTCGGTCCATTTCTCTTTGGAATACCGAGACCCCATTAGGGACGCCAAAGGGAACCCTAAGAAATTGAAAGAGGTGACTGTCCGCCTCGAAGGCAGTGTCTGGACGGTCTGATTTACGGATGGGGAGCTGGTGGTAGGCGGATTTAAGGTCGATCGTTGAGAAGACCCGGTACTGTGCAATCTGATTGACCATATCAGATATGTGAGGAAGGGGGTACGCGTCGAGCTGCGTGTACCGATTGATGGTCTGGCTGTAGTCCACCACCATCCTGTGTTTCTCCCCAGTTTTAACCACTACCACTTGGGCTCTCCAGGGGCTATTGCTGGCCTCGATTATACCCTCCCGAAGCAGCCGCCGGACTTCGGACCTGATGAAGGCCTTGTCCTGGGCGCTGTACCGTCTGCTCCTGGTGGCGCCGGGCTTGCAATCCGCAGTTAGATTGGCAAAGAGGGAGGGGGGGTCGACCTTGAAGGTCATGAGGCCGCAAACGGTGAGTAGGGGTAGGGGCCCGCCGAATTTGAGGGTGAGACTCTGGAGATTACACTGAAAATCCAGACCCAGCAATAGTGCAGCACAGAGGTTGGGGAGAGCGTAGAGGTGGAAACTGCTGAATTCCACGCCTTGGACAGTGGGATTGACCACACAGAACCCTCGGATCGGGACAGAGTGGGATCCGAAGGACAGGGAGATCCGTTGGTTGGCGGGGTGGACCGCGAGGGAGCAGCACCTTACCGTGTCCAAGCAGCACCTTACCGTGTCCGGGTGGATGAAGCTTTCGGTGCTCCCGGAGTCCAGTAGGTAAGAGGTCGCGTGGCCGTTGATTTCAACTGTCGTCGAAGCGGTGGCCAGGTTGTGAGGGCAGAACTGGCACAGTGTCATAGAGGCAAGCAGCGGGTGGTTGTCCGAGGATTCAGATGTGGAGTGTCGGCGACCCGGATCCAGCGTTCCAGTCCCGTGGGGAAGACCAAATAGTGGCGATGGCGGCGCCCGGAGGACCTGTGGAGGAGAAGGTGGCGGTGCCAACGCAGTGCACGTTGTAGGGGCGGGGCAAGATGGTGGCGCCCACTGAGGGCATGTTGTAGGGGCGGGGCAAGATGGCGGCATCCACTGAGCGCACGTTGCAGGTGCGGGGAAAGATGGCGGCGCCCATGGAGCGCATGTTGTGGGGGCGGGGCAAGATGGCGGCACCCACGGGCCGCACGTGGACCTGGGGGGGAAGATGGCGGTGGCCACTGGTCGCATGTGGCCCCAGGAGCAGAGGATGGTGGCGCCCATTGTGCAATAGGCTGGGGGAAGTGAGCGAATTCGGGCGCGATAGCGGCGACTGCGCGGGCCTGGCACACCGCCGCAAAGTGGCCCTTCTTACCGCAGGATTTGCAAGTGGCAGCGCTGGCTGGGCAGCGCTGGCGGGGGTGCTTCTGCTGGCCGCAGAAGTAACAGCGGGGACCCCCAGGGTGCGTGATGTGGCGGACGGCGCAGGCATATTGAGCAGGAGTGGCCCCAGCTGGGGGTGGTCGTTTGCAGTGTCCAAGAGGAGTAGGAGGGGTGGGCCGCGCGACGAGCGGGGTAGGATTGGAAGTTGCGAGATGCGACCGTCATGGAGATCGCGAAAGCTTTCGTCTCCGCTAGGTCGAGCGTGGCCCCTTCCAGCAGTCATTGTCGGATGGGGTCTGACGCAATCCCCGTCACGAATGCGTCTCGCATGAGGAGATTGGAATGTTCCGTGGCCGTGACGGCCTGACAGTCACAGTCCCATACAAGTGGGATAAGAGCTCGCCAGAAGTCTTCGATCGTCTCACCAGGTAGTTGTACGCGAATGGCGAGAACGTGCCTAACAAAGAATATGTTCGTCTTCTGAACGTAGTTCTCTTTAAGGAGAGCCATAGCCTCTGCGTAATTCGGGGCGTCCTGGATTAGCGGGAACACGCTGGAGCTCAATCTGGAGTAAAGCACTTGCATCTTCTGAGCTTCCGTCTGCGCGGGGGTCGTAGCGTTGATATAGGCCTCAAAGCAAGCCAGCCAGTGATTTAAGTCCTTTCTGGCGTCTGGCGAGTGCGGATCCAGCTGCAGGCGATCGGGTTTGATCCTGATGTCCATAATGCGGAAAATCTGACTGTAATAAATTGATGCACTATCAATTGCACGAAAGACTCGGGTTGGTACAACAATGGCTTTATTACAGTCAGATGCGTGGCCTCCTACTGCAGCTGGCAGAATGGCTGATCAGGAGGAGTCATGCCTATTTATACGGCTCCTTGTGGGCGGAGCTAGCTGGCAGGGGCTACCGGCGAACCTGTAGTGTAGGTCCTACTGTACATCCCCTAATACAGGTGCACACAGTTAACACAGTGGATCACCACACATGTGTTTTCAATCTCATTTTATGTGTTCTGTTCCAAAATGTGGTGAGTTCTGGCCCAATCCACACTAAATGCACCCTCATATAGAAAATCCAATATAATTCTTTGGGTATATAAACATCTCCAAGATTTAGGATCATATTCAGATTCCGATATTGAAATAGTACCCACATAGACTCTTCTAAATAGTTGCATATGCTATCTTTAGGACTAAGTTTCTTTCCAAACTGTTTCTCTGCAGGAGAAATGTGCTTTGAGTTAGCATGAGGTTTGGAGTAAACTTTGCCTTTCCCAGTCCTTCTGTTTGCTAACTGGTTCCATTGTCCATAAAGCAGTGCTTAATTTCTAAGTTGACTCTATTATAGTACGGGAATTGAACCCGCACTGCTGGCCTTGTTCTGCATCACAAACCAGCTGTCTAGCCCACTGAGCTAAACTGGCAATTGTCCTAGTAAAGGTAAAGTTGCCATAGTCCCAGATGACCATAGGCTGATTTCCTCTTTTGAGGGGAAGAGATAACTGGTGGTGATTTAACCTACCTTGGCTCACCACACCTCAGGCGAGGGACAAGATTGAGAAGGTGGGCCTTCATGATTAACCTCAGCCCGTTTGGGAATTGAACCCGCACTGCTGGCCTTGTTCTGCAACACAAACCAGCTGTCTAGCCCACTGAGCTAAACTGGCCCCTCATAGTCTTTTGTTGTCATCTTGTACCAAGACACACCCGCATGCATTTATTGGCCGATCTTGCTGCATTCACC